>NC_069503.1:930852441-930858743 GCF_027579735.1 Bombina bombina | reverse complement strand
TTTTAAAAGTAAGCATGGCTTAAATTATATATTTCTTTTAATGTATCACTATGTTTCCTTCGTGTGTACATGTGGTCTTGCATGTATGTTGCAGGGATATTTAAGGTGAATTAGGAAATTAGAGCATTTTTTTAGATGTTTTTTTTTTATTAAAGAATTTCTCACATAAACAAGACTACTTATAAGGTATTTGTAGTAAAATAAGATAAAAGAATACTGTGCATTGATATCCATCATAAAAGCATGGAAGAGTACATACATCTAGCCATTAAATTACATGCATATAAAGAAAAAGAACATAGCAAATAAAGAGACATGAAGAGACAATTGTTTAAACACTAATTACAATACCCGAAATAAGTAAGAATCTTATCAGACTACCCTCTTCTCCACTTCTTAGGTCAGACGAGACCGGGGAGATTAACAGCTCCTACCCACCTGTTATTGGCTGTGCTCGGGCAGGGGCGGTGTTGCATGCAAGCGCAAAATAGAGTTTGTGTGCAATGTTAAATTCGGGCAGCAGATTGCTGCAAGCCAGAGGAGAGCTGGGGCAGACATTGACGTACATATTCGCCCCTCTCTGCCCCAGCTCTCCTCTGGCCGGCAGCAATCCGCTTCCTGAATTTAGCATTGCACACAAGCCCATAGAATCATGCATAGGGAGTTTGGCTCTAACTATGTATGAATATCTTTCTTAAAGGGACAGTCTACTCCAGAATTGTTATGGTTTAAAAAGATAGCTAATCCCTTTATTACCCATTCCCTGTTTTGCATAACTAACATGGTTATATTAATATACTTTTTACCTCTGTGATAACCTTGTATCTAAGCCTTTGCAGACTGCCCCCTTATTTCAGTTGTTTTGTCAGACTTGCATTTAGCCCATCAGTGCCCTCTTACTTGTAAATTCAGTGCGTGGTCACAGTGTTATATATATCAAACACATGAAATTGCGCCCTCTAGCTGTGAAAAACTGCCAATTGCATTGAAATAAGGGGTGGCCTTAAAGGTTTTAGAAATTAGCATAGGAGCCTGCCTAGGTTTAGCTTTCAACAAAGACTACAAAGAGAACAAAGCAAATTTGATGATAAACGTGAATTGGAAAGTTGTTTAAAATTGTATTCCCTATCTAAACCATGAACGTTTTATTTTGACTAGACTGTCCCTTTAAGAGATGGCATTATTAATTTGTGCTATCCATTCTGAAAGAGATGGAGCAACTATTTTCTTCCATTTTCTAGGAATTAGTTGATTAGCACTATTTAGAACCAGAGTTTAATTTTATAAATGAGGTTAATTTTCTTGTAAAATAAAAATATTAATGGGTCAAAACTCAAAAGATAAAACTTTTTATTTCCTCCTATATAACTCTCCATAAAGGTACAATAAGTGGACGTGTCTATCAAATATGTGCCAGAGTACCGGTAGCCTTACAACCCCTCCAACACATATTCAAGGTCATTTTATTCCATCTTCTGGAGTTGAATACCACCTGGTGAGAAGTTATAGCATGTTATGTTTAAGCACATTTCTTTCATGTAATTAGCAAGAGTCCATGAGCTAGTGACGTATGGGATATACATTCCTACCAGGAGGGGCAAAGTTTCCCAAACCTCAAAATGCCTATAAATACAACCCTCACCACACCCACAATTCAGTTTTTACAAACTTTGCCTCCTATGGAGGTGGTGAAGTAAGTTTGTGCTAGATTCTACGTTGATATGCGCTCCGCAGCAGGTTGGAGCCCGGTTTTCCTCTCAGCGTGCAGTGAATGTCAGAGGGATGTGAGGAGAGTATTGCCTATTTTGAATGCAGTGATCTCCTTCTACGGGGTCTATTTCATAGGTTCTCTGTTATCGGTCGTAGAGATTCATCTCTTACCTCCCTTTTCAGATCGACGATATACTCTTATATATATACCATTACCTCTGCTGATTTTCGTTTCAGTACTGGTTTGGCTTTCTACAAACATGTAGATGAGTGTCCTGGGGTAAGTAAGTCTTATTTTCTGTGACACTCTAAGCTATGGTTGGGCACTTTGTTTATAAAGTTCTAAATATATGTATTCAAACATTTATTTGCCTTGTCTCAGGATGTTCAACATTCCTTATTTTCAGACAGTCAGTTTCATATTTGGGATAATGCACTTGAATCAATTATTTTTTCTTACCTTAAAAATTTGACTTTTTCCCTGTGGGCTGTTAGGCTCGCGGGGGCTGAAAATGCTTCATTTTATTGCGTCATTCTTGGCGCGGACTTTTTTGGCGCAAAAAATCTTTTCTGTTTCCGGCGTCATACGTGTCACCGGAAGTTGCGTTATTTTTTGACGTTCTTTTGCGCCAAAAATGTCGGCGTTCCGGATGTGGCGTCATTTTTGGCGCCAAAAAGCATTTAGGCGCCAAATAATGTGGGCGTCTTATTTGGCGCTAAAAAATATGGGCGTCGCTTTTGTCTCCACATTATTTCAGTTCATTTTTTCTTTGCTTCTGGTTGCTAGAAGCTTGTTCATTGGCATTTTTTTCCCATTCCTGAAACTGTCATTTAAGGAATTTGATCTATTTTGCTTTATATGTTGTTTTTTCTCTTACATATTGCAAGATATCTCACGTTGCATCCGAGTCAGAAGATACTTCAGGAAAATCGCTGTCTAGTGCTGGAACTACCAAAGCTAAGTGTATCTGCTGTAAACTTTTGGTAGCTATTCCTCCAGCTGTTGTTTGTATTAATTGTCATGACAAACTTGTTAATGCAGATAATATTTCCTTTAGTAATGTACCTTTACCTGTTGCAGTTCCATCAACATCTAAGGTTCAGAATGTTCCTGATAACATAAGAGATTTTGTTTCTGAATCCATCAAGAAGGCTATGTCTGTTATTCCTCCTTCTAGTAAACATAAAAAATCTTTTAAAACTTCTCTTTATACAGATGAATTTTTAAATGAACATCATCATTCTGATTCTGATGACTCTTCTGGTTCAGAGGATTCTGTCTCAGAGATTGATGCTGATAAATCTTCATATTTATTTAAGATGGAATTTATTCGTTCTTTACTTAAAGAAGTACTAATTGCTTTAGAAATTGATGATTCTGGTCCTCTTGATACTAATTCTAAACGTTTAGATAAGGTCTTTAAATCTCCTGTGGTTATTCCAGAAGTTTTTCCTGTTCCTAATGCTATTTCTGAAGTAATTTCCAGAGAATGGGATAAATTGGGTAATTCATTTACTCCTTCTAAACGTTTTAAGCAATTATATCCTGTGCCGTCTGACAGATTAGAATTTTGGGACAAAATCCCTAGAGTTGATGGGGCTATTTCTACCCTTGCTAAACGTACTACTATTCCTACGTCAGATGGTACTTCGTTTAAGGATCCTTTAGATAGGAAAATTGAATCCTTTCTAAGAAAAGCTTATCTGTGTTCAGGTAATCTTCTTAGACCTGCTATATCATTGGCTGATGTTGCTGCAGCTTCAACTTTTTGGTTGGAAACTTTAGCGCAACAAGTAACAGATCATGATTCTCATAATATTATTATTCTTCTTCAACATGCTAATAATTTTATCTGTGATGCCATTTTTGATATTATCAGAGTTGATGTCAGGTTTATGTCTCTAGCTATTTTAGCTAGAAGAGCTTTATGGCTTAAAACTTGGAATGCTGATATGGCTTCTAAATCAACTCTACTTTCCATTTCTTTCCAGGGTAACAAATTATTTGGTTCTCAGTTGGATTCTATTATCTCAACTGTTACTGGTGGGAAAGGAACTTTTTTACCACAGGATAAAAAATCTAAGGGTTAAAACAGGGCTAATAATCGTTTTCGTTCCTTTCGTTTCAACAAAGAACAAAAGCCTGATCCTTCATCCTCAGGAGCAGTTTCAGTTTGGAAACCATCTCCAGTCTGGAATAAATCCAAGCCTTCTAGAAAAGCAAAGCCAGCTTCTAAGTCCACATGAAGGTGCGGCCCTCATTCCAGCTCAGCTGGTAGGGGGCAGGTTACGTTTTTTCAAAGAAATTTGGATCAATTCTGTTCACAATCTTTGGATTCAGAACATTGTTTCAGAAGGGTACAGAATTGGTTTCAAGATGAGACCTCCTGCAAAGAGATTTTTTCTTTCCCGTGTCCCAGTGAATCCAGTGAAAGCTCAAGCATTTCTGAATTGTGTTTCAGATCTAGAGTTGACTGGAGTAATTATGCCAGTTCCAGTTCTGGAACAGGGGATGGGGTTTTATTCAAATCTCTTCATTGTACCAAAGAAGGAGAATTCCTTCAGACCAGTCCTGGATCTAAAAATATTGAATCGTTATGTAACGATACCAACGTTCAAAATGGTAACTGTAAGGACTATTCTGCCTTTTGTTCAGCAAGGGCATTATATGTCCACGATAGATTTACAGGATGCATATCTGCATATTCCGATTCATCCAGATCATTATCAGTTCCTGAGATTCTCTTTTCTGGACAAGCATTACCAGTTTGTGGCTCTGCCGTTTGGCCTAGCTACAGCTCCAAGAATTTTTACAAAGGTTCTTGGTGCCCTTCTGTCTGTAATCAGAGAACAGGGTATTGTGGTATTTCCTTATTTGGACGATATCTTGGTACTTGCTCAGTCTTTACATTTAGCAGAATCTCATACGAATCGACTTGTATTGTTTCTTCAAGATCATGGTTGGAGGATCAATTCACTAAAAAGTTCATTGATTCCTCAGACAAGGGTAACTTTTCTGGGTTTCCAGATAGATTCAGTGTCCATGACTCTGTCTTTGACAGACAAGAGACGTCTAAAATTGATTTCAGCTTGTCGAAACCTTCAGTCACAATCATTCCCTTCGGTAGCCTTATGCATGGAAATTCTAGGTCTTATGACTGCTGCATCGGACGCGATCCCCTTTGCTCGTTTTCACATGCGACCTCTTCAGCTCTGTATGCTGAATCAATGGTGCAGGGATTACACAAAGATATCTCAATTAATATCTTTAAAACCGATTGTACGACACTCTCTAACGTGGTGGACAGATCACCATCGTTTAATTCAGGGGGCTTCTTTTGTGCTTCCGACCTGGACTGTAATTTCAACAGATGCAAGTCTCACAGGTTGGGAAGCTGTGTGGGGATCTCTGACGGCACAAGGAGTTTGGGAATCTCAGGAGGTGAGATTACCGATCAATATTTTGGAACTCCGTGCAATTTTCAGAGCTCTTCAGTCCTGGCCTCTTCTGAAGAGAGAATCGTTCATTTGTTTTCAGACAGACAATGTCACAACTGTGGCATACATCAATCATCAAGGAGGGACTCACAGTCCTCTGGCTATGAAAGAAGTATCTCGAATTTTGGTTTGGGCGGAATCCAGCTCCTGTCTAATCTCTGCGGTTCATATCCCAGGTATAGACAATTGGGAAGCGGATTATCTCAGTCGCCAAACGTTGCATCCGGGCGAATGGTCTCTTCACCCAGAGGTATTTCTTCAGATTGTTCAAATGTGGGAACTCCCAGAAATAGATCTGATGGCTTCTCATCTAAACAAGAAACTTCCCAGGTATCTGTCCAGATCCCGGGATCCTCAGGCGGAAGCAGTGGATGCATTATCACTTCCTTGGAAGTATCATCCTGCCTATATCTTTCCGCCTCTAGTTCTTCTTCCAAGAGTAATCTCCAAGATTCTGAAGGAATGCTCATTTGTTCTGCTGGTAGCTCCGGCATGGCCTCACAGGTTTTGGTATGCGGATCTTGTCCGGATGGCCTCTTGCCATCCGTGGACTCTTCCGCTAAGACCAGACCTTCTGTCGCAAGGTCCTTTTTTCCATCAGGATCTCAAATCCTTAAATTTAAAGGTATGGAGATTGAACGCTTGATTCTTGGTCAGAGAGGTTTCTCTGACTCTGTGATTACTACTATGTTACAGGCTCGTAAATCTGTATCCAGAGAGATATATTATAGAGTCTGGAAGACTTATATTTCTTGGTGCCTTTCTCATCATTTTTCTTGGCATTCTTTTAGAATTCCGAGAATTTTACAGTTTCTTCAGGATGGTTTAGATAAAGGTTTGTCCGCAAGTTCTTTGAAAGGACAAATCTCTGCTCTTTCTGTTCTTTTTCACAGAAAGATTGCTAATCTTCCTGATATTCATTGTTTTGTACAAGCTTTGGTTCGTATAAAACCTGTCATTAAATCAATTTCTCCTCCTTGGAGTTTGAATTTGGTTCTGAGGGCTCTTCAAGCTCCTCCGTTTGAACCTATGCATTCATTGGACATTAAATTACTTTCTTGGAAAGTTTTGTTCCTTTTAGCGATCTATTCTGC
>NC_069503.1:930672441-930847441 GCF_027579735.1 Bombina bombina | reverse complement strand
CCTAAGATCCCTAAATTAGACAGGGTTTATGAAGACAGGAAGGTCCCTCTTACTTTTCCTGTGCCAGTTAAGATGGTGAACATTATTAGTAACGAATGTGGAAGAATATGAATTCTTTTTCCCACCTCGTCTACTTTAAAAAAATTATTCCCAGTCCCTGACTCTCAATTAGATTTGTGGGGCTCCATCCCTAAGGTGGATGGCGCTATTTCTATGCTGGCTTAGTGTACTATTATCCCTCTGGAGGATAGTTCTTCTTTTAGAGAGCCTATGCATAAGAAAATAGAAGCCTTTCTGATGAAGATGTTTCAACATACAGGGTTTTTCTTTCAACCGGCGGCAGCTGTAGCTGCGGTTGCTGGAGCAGTTACCTACTGATGCAACACTCTGTCGGAGCTCATTGAGGTGGAGACTGCCCTCGAGGATATTCAGGAGAGAATATTCCTAACTCCTTCTTCTGTGACGTGAATATGCAGTCTATTCGCCTAAATGCAAAGGCTTCTGGTTTTGCGGTCCTAGCCCGCTGGGCTCTCTGGTTAAAGTCTTGGTCTGTGGATATTTATTAATTCTAAATCCAGACTCCTTTCTCTTCCTTTGAAGGGGAAGATTTGATTTGGTCTAGGTCTGGACTCCATTATTTCTACGGTTACGAGAGGGAAAGGTGCCTTCCTACCGCAGGATAAGAAAAATAGGCTTAAGGGGCGGCAATTGTCTAATGTTCCTTCCTTTCGTTCTGACGAATCACAACAACAGCAATCCTCATCCAAGTCTGAGCCTCCGAAGAATACTTGGAAGCCGGCTCAGTCCTGGAATAAGTTCAAACAGACTAAGAAGCCCACCGAGAATAAATCTGCATGAAGGGGCAGCCCCCGATCCAGGATCGGATCGAGTAGGGGGCAGACGGTCTCTCTTTTTTCAGATGCTTGGTTCCAGGATGTACAGGATCCTT
Source organism: Bombina bombina (assembly GCF_027579735.1). Lineage (NCBI taxonomy): Eukaryota > Metazoa > Chordata > Amphibia > Anura > Bombinatoridae > Bombina > Bombina bombina. Next base: position 930,846,492 of record NC_069503.1, on the reverse strand, counting down.
GGGTCCTGAAGGTTGTATCTCAAGGATACAGGATAGGATTCAAGTCTCATCCACCCAGGGGCAGATTCATACTCTCCAGTCTGTCTACAAGACCAGAAAAGAGGGCTGCCTTCTTAGGTTGCATACGGGATCTCTCCTCTTTAGGAGTAATTGACCAGGTACCTACAGCAGAAAGAGGTTTTGGGGTTTTTTCAAAAAATTTTGTGGTTCCAAAGAAAAAGGGAACTTTTTGTTCAATTCTGGACCTAAAATGCCTAAACAAGTTTCTGAGTGTTCCCTCTTTCAAGATGGAGACAATACGGTCAATCCTTCCGATGGTTCAGGAAGGACAGTTTATGACCACCATAGACCTGAAGGATGCATACCTTTACGTTCCGATACACAGGGAACATTTTCAGTTCCTGAGGTTTGCCTTTCTGGACCAGCACTTCCAGTTCATAGCTCTTCCGTTTGACCTAGCTATTGCTCCAAGGATATTTTCGAAGGTTCTGGGGGCTCTTCTAGCCGTTGCCAGAACACTAGGTATTGCAGTAGCGCATTACCTGGATGATATATTGGTGCACGCACCATCTTTTCGTCTAGTAGAAGAACATTCAGAGTCCCTTCTCAGTCTTCTTCGATCACATGGATGGAAGATAAACTTGGAAAATAATTCTCTTACTCCAAGTACAAGGGTGAATTTTCTGGGGACAATAATAGACTCCATATTCATGAGAATCCTCACAGATTAGAGATGTTGCAAGCTAACTACTGCATGTCTTGCCCTCCAGGCCTCCTTGAGACCCTCAGTGGCTCAGTGTATGGAGGTGATCAGACGTATGGACATCATTCCTTTTGCCAGATTCCATCTCCGTCCCTTACAACTATGCATGCTGAGACAATGGAACGGCGACCATTCAGATCTGTCGCAACAGATTGTGCTGGGCAACCTGTCGAGAGACTCGCTCTCTTGGTGGCTCTGTCCAGATCATCTGTCCCAAGGCACGTGCTTCTTGAGACCGTCCTGAGAGATTGTGACTATGGACGCAAGCCTTTCGGGCTGGGGAGCCGTTTGGGGTGCCAAGAAGGCACAAGGATGAGCCCTCCCTTCCGATCAATATATTGGAACTCCAGGCAAGCTTCAATGCCTTGAAGGCTTAACCTCTTCTGGGTTCGTCCCAGTTTATCAGATTCCAATCAGACAATATAACCTCGTTTTCCTACATAAACCATCAGGGGGGAACGAGAAGTTCCTTAGCGATGAGAGAAGTATCTTAGATACTAGAGTGGGCGGAGACTCACAGATGCACTCTGTCAGCGATTCATATTCCGGGTGTGGACAACTGGGAAGTGGACTTCCTCAGCAGGCAGTCTTTTCACCCAGGGCAATGGTCTCTCCATCCCGAGGTGTTTGCAGAGATATGCAGCGAGTGGGGGACGCCAGAGATAGATCTCATGGCATCCCGCCTCAATTCCAAGCTACCTAGGTATGGGTCGAGGGATCTTCAGGCGGAATTGATAGATGCCTTATCAGTACCATGGAGGTACTCGTATATCTTTTTCATCCCTTACCGCTTCTCCCTCGTGTGGTGGCTCGCATCAGTGATTCTGATTGCTCCATCGTGGCCGCAAAGGACGTGGTTTGTGGATCTAGTGGGGATGTCCTCATCTCCTCAGAGGAGGTTACATTGTTGCAGAGATCTGCTGATGCAGGTTCCCTTCGTTCATTGAAATCTAGATTCTTTGAGGCTGACTGCATGGAGATTGAACGCCTAAGCGAGGATTTGTAAAGAAGTCGCCTTTATTCCTTGTGACGTGAATGAAGCAAATATTGTAAGTAGAAGTTAATTGAAGAGTTTTTTTTTTTTTTTTTTTATTGCATGCTCTATCTGAATCATGAAAGCTTTTAGTCTTAGCCAAGAGAGGGTTCTCTGAGAATGTTATTGACACTCTGGTTCAAGCTCAGAACCCAGTTACTCGTTGTATCTACCATAAAGTGTGGAAGACTTACTTGTTCTGGTGTGAAGAGCGTGACTTTTCCTGGCATAAGGTTAAGGTTGCCAGAATTTTATCTTTTCTCCAGGATGGACTGGAGAAGGGTCTATCTGCTAGTTCCCTGAAGGGACAGATATCGGCCATGTCGGTGTTACTGCACAAGAGATTGGCTGAGCTTTCGGATGTGCAGTCCTTTGTTAAGGCTCTGACTAGGATCAGACCTGTGTTTAGATCTGAGGCTCCGCCTTGGAGCTTAAATCTTGTTCTTAGTGTTTTGCAGCAGGATCCGTTTGAGCCTATGCATACTGTTGACATTAAATGAGTTTCTGAGATCTCTGCTTTGCAATGTGACTCCACTTATCTTGTTTTCCATGCTGATAAGCCGGTTTTACGTACTAAGTTAGGTTTCCTTCCTAAGGTGTTGTCAGATTGCAACATTAATCAAGAGACTGTCGTTCCTTCCTTGTGTCCCAATCCTTCTTCGGCGAAGGAGCGTCTGCTTCACAATCTAGGTGTGGTTCGTGCCTTGAAGTTCTACCTTTAGGCTACTAAGGAGTTCAGACAATCTTCATCTTTGTTTGTCATCTATGTGGGTAAACGTAAGGGTCAGTAGGCCACTACCTCTTACCTGTCTTTCTAGTTGAGAAGGTCATCCACCTAGCTTATGAGACAGCAGGGCAACAGCCTCCTGAGAGGATTATGGCTCATTCCACTAGTGCAGTGGCTTCCACCTGGGAAGCCACAAAGCCTCTATGGATCAGCTTTGTAAGGTGGCTACCTGGTCCTCCTTACACACTTATTCTAAATTGTACAAGTTTGATGTGTTTGCTTCGGCTGAAGCAATTTTTGGGAGAAAAGTTTTGCAGGCTGTGGTGCCCTCAGACTAGGGTCCGCCTCTCTTATGTTCCCTCCCGTTAATTCCTTCAGAGTCCTCTGGAACTTGGGTATAGTTTTCCCAACAGTAAGGAATGAAGTTGTGGACTCTCCCTGCCTTATGGAGGGAAAACATAATTTATGCTTACCAGACAAATTCCTTTGCTTCCTGGCAGGGAGAGTCCACGACCCCGCCCTTAATTTATTTTTGTTGGGCGGCTCCCTTTTTATATTATTTCTTCTGGCACCTTTATACCCTGATGTTTCTCCTACTTTTCCTTGTTCCCTCAGCAGAATGACTGGGTGGATAGGGGAAGTGGGAGTGATATTTAAGCATTTGGCTGGGATGTCTTTGCCTCCTCCTGGTGGCCAGATATTGTATTCCCTACAGTAAGGAATGAAGTTGTGGACTCTCCCTGCCAGGAAGGAAAGGAATTTATCTGGTAATTCTCTTTGTGTTTAGATGACATTGCAGGTGATTTATTTTTATTAGTGATAAATCATTCCATGTGTAATCACTTATAAAAAAAAAGGAAGGAAGGAAGCGTCCCAAACTCCCTAGTGTTCTATCACAGACCTGTCTAGCCTAAGGTCTGAGAGACGATACGTCCCTTCCCCGAAGGCAGTTTACTTTGTCCTCTATTCCTCAAACCTGAATATTGCAGGTTTGTTAGAGGTGCACTATTGCTACATGTCCCACAAAGACTGGTATATGGAAAAGCCACTGGATTCACCCATCCCTAGTACCAAACACTTCCGGGTTTAGTTGTGACTGGGTGGAGCCGTAGTTATGGGTGCTGAATTGACAGGGTTAGTGCAGGTGGGGGGGTGTAGTTGCAGGTGTTCTGAAGGCAGGGTCAGCTGATCCGGAGGTGTGGTTAGGCAGTTGTGGGAGGTGGCCTGCCTTAAAGGACAGATGCAAGATGTCATATTTCAGAATATTTCAACTTAACACTTGTAGTTATCAACTTTTTGAATGATTTTCAAATAGTTGAATGTTGCAATTATTAAAGGGAAAAACAAATGTTGAAAGTTTTTAAACATTTAATGCCTATTTAGATCAAATGAATGTATGTGTCTATCATCCATTGACAAAAGTTTATAAACATTCACCCATTTCTTAATTGCACTTATACAAGTGAAAATGACGATATGTATCTAGCTAGATCACTTGAAAGTTCTGTAGGTAGAATACATATTTATTAGTTTTTTGAAGTCTGATTCCTGTAGGGTTACCACATGAGTTATACATGCTGCAGAGTGTGCAGAGAGGATCATGAAGAGTGCTGTTCAGTGTCACTATTTGTCTGCTTTCCAGGGTTGAAATTCATGTTCTATACCTGCACACCCTGCAGCATGTATAACTCATAAGTGTCCAGGAAAACATGGCTGAGGTGGCGACCCTTATGTAACATAACCCCTTATATAAAAATATTGGACATCCTTTTACTATAACATTCTACTGTGAATATTTATGCAACCGTTACTTTGCAATGAAGAAATTATTTTCACAGTAAAGTTAAAAGATTATATATATACACACACGCCACACACCACACACCACACACACACATTTTAAGGCTGTCACACACGGCAAGCGGAGCGGCGCGCAGCGTGTAGATGCGGATGTGCGCGCTCAGTGTGTTCTGCCTATTAATCTCTGAGCGCTATGTTGTGTCAGGTCGAGTAGCTGAGCGCTCAGAGACAAAATATCTGAACTTAAGAAGCGAGGCGAAGCAGCTACTTCGCCTTCCTCCGCATCGCTTGCAGTGTGTCACAGCCTTTACAGTCAGCCAGATTACTTATTATAATACATTGAATGTTTTTTTTCTTTCTGTTTATTGTTAAAGTGTTTTTATTGTGTTTCTAACTGTGTAGATGATCTATAATGTCATGGGAAGTGTCAGAAAGAGCTCTTTGAACTGTACTACATTGTTTTGCAGCAGTGGGTATTTCTCCTTGAACAAAGATCAAAAGCTGTTACATGTACAAAAAGTAGAAATGGTCTGAAATAGACAAGGAAGACGCTAAGGCTTAGTGCAGTGCAGGTTACATTTAGTCTTCCAGTCGTCGTAAGTAGATAACTGATATAAAGTCTTAAAGGGACATGAAACCTACAATTTTTCTTCATTCAGATAGAAATTTAAGGAAATCTTTCTACTTTACTATTATCAAATCTTCTTCTCTGACACGTGCATGCTGCCTACCTAGGTATTCTTTTCATCAAAGAATACCATGAAAATGAAGCAAATTTAATAATAGAGGTAAATTGCGTGATCTATCTAAATTATCAAAACAAATATTCTGTGTGTCATGTCCCTTTTGAATGGTCATTCTAATTGCAAAAAGGGTTAAACACAGAACTTAAAGTGAAGGTAAAGTTACCTAATTGACGATCCGGAATTACATTCTTTGTCCCAAATAAATAAGACTTTCATTCATCAAGTTTTTCAAAATTATCTGTAAATGAAGTTATAGCCGTAAGCAAACTTTTTAATAAGCTTAGCCAATTCAATCCGTTTTTTTATTTATTTATTTTTTCCTGGATCACGTTCTGAAACCATCCAATTGAAATTCTGGCCTTTAGGCGGCCATCAAACTACGTCACAAGACTGCTTTTTAAACTGTGCATGCGCTATAATTTTAGTATCCAGATTGGAATCAAATCACGCTCCGGTTTTATGAATACCCGCATTACATCGTCGGATTTTAGAGTATTGCATGCGCAGTAGTTTGATCGCATTGAGAATTAGCAGATTTGCGCATGCGCATTAGAGACGATCCTCGTGAACACGCTTTAGAGATCCGTATAGAGCGGGTGGGACCGCTCTATACGTCACAGCAAATAAAATCAGGGAGTAGTGCTTGGCAGGAGTTTTCATGGAAACAGTAAGCAATTATATATATATATATATATATATAAAAACTGTCAAAATATTTAAAGAATATTAAAATAAAATTAGCGATTAGCTTCTTCTACTTTTAATTGATGCATTGACGTCTTCAAAGTAAGAAAAATTTACCTACACTTTAAGTCCATCTTGGAAGCCACAGCAGAACAAATAGCAGTTACTTATCAGGATACGGCTGATGATTTTACAGGTACATACATATACCTATTTATTTATTTTTATATATTTTTGCTTTTGAATGTGCCTTTAATTATGTAGATCTGCCTGCTTTTGTATACTTTTATCTTCTGTTTGTTTGACATTTAGCATCATTATACTCTACTACTGGAAATGGAAATTGCTGCTGGACCATGAAGTAGCTGTAATGAAAAAGTATTTTCAAAGAACCTTCCCATCTTCAACATTTATTTGTAGTTTGAGACGCAGAAGAATAATTTTCAATTGAAAAACATCTACATAAATTTCCACAGAGAATTATAAATATATATAACAAACTATTTCTTGACAATGAATGCAGAGGACTGCAGCCTCTAAAAGTCTCAGATTCTCCAGCACATCTCATCTTCATGGGTAGACGAAATACATCTGAACGTAGCTGAACCTGCTTGTCTTTTTTATATTGCTTTCCTGGGTGTAATGTGTGTATATATTTTTATATATATATATATATATATATTCATATATATATTCAATTCATGAAGACTCAGCTCTTATAATTCAACTCAATCTTTATTTTAGTGAGTACATCCGACGTTTCAGCCCATACCTGGGCCTTTTGTCAGAGAAAGAAGTTGGCAAAGCTCCCACGAAATGCGTAAGAACGCGAGAACGAGTGACATCACTTCCGGTTTCTCACAGAATCCACTTCCGGCGTGTTTTTCAACTTACAGTTTTGGATCAATTTTTTTGGGGTTTTTACAGTATATGGTTTTTACAGTATACGTTTATATGCTCTAGGAGGACCTTTTTAAAGGTATTTTTTCGGCTCCAAACCATCCGGATAACAGATACGTTTTTAACCTTTTTTTTTATAAACTTTTAGTTGTTCTGTGGATTTTTTAATAAATAATTTTTTTTTTGATATCCTGATTTTGAGACCAAGTTTTAGTAGCGATGTTTTAAGGGGTTGTTCATTGCTATCACCATGGTCTGAGAACTGACTCTTCATACTTTCGACAAGTTAGATTTGTCAGGCATCTCAGACCTATACTAAACTATTTCCACTTTGTTTTAGGTTTTAATTAACACTAATAAAATTATCCTTTTAATACATGCACTCGAATCACTCATGATCTCGGTCAGTGTTTTAGAGTTCTACACATACTCCTCATTTGCAATATATATTCGCAACCAAATATTTGTAATATAAAATGTGTGTGTGTAGTATATATATAATCTCACACAACCTTTTAGGCGTTTTTTTTTTTTTAGGATTCCCTTTTTCTATATCTGTGTGCATCAGGGTCTATTAACCTTCATCATTCTTTTTTTCCCAATTAGGATTTTTTGTCCTAAACTTCCTTAAATATTAGATTCCTAATAGACCAACACTCTTTTTTGTGTTTTCTTTTTTTCTAATCCTTAATAGCGCTTCCCCCTATCCCTTCTATATATATATATATATATATATATATATATATATACATACATATACACACACATACATACAGGTATACCCCGCTCATACAGTGGGTTAGGGACAGGAGCCCCGCTGTAAAGTGAAAACCGCCTTAAAGTGAAACAAGGCCGTTTTAGCTTTCTTTTCACTTACCAGTGTGTTTAAAAACTTGAAAACATGTTTGAACTAACATATATTAGAGGTGCAATAGCGCTACGTTTACTTTAACAGTAGCATAGCCTAGTATTATATATAAATATATATATATATATATATATATATATATATATATATTATATGTGTGTGTATACATAAATATATATATGTGTGTGTGTATGTGTGTGTGTATATATATATATATATATATATATTTGTGTGTGTGTGTGTGTATATATGTGTGTATATATATTTATATGTGTGTGTGTGTGTGTATATGTGTGTGTGTATATATATATATATATATATATATATATATAGTGTGTGTATGTATATATATATATATTGTGTGTATCTATGTGTGTGTATATATATATATATATATGTGTGTGTGTGCGTATATGTGTGTATATATGTGTATATATGTATATATATATATATATATATATATATAGTTGTGTGTGTGTGTGTGTGTATATATATATATATATATATATATATTGTGTGTATATATATATATATATATATATGTATGTATATGTGTGTGTATGTATGTGTGTGTATATATATATATATATATATATATAGTCAAAATCACCCCTTCCTGCCAGAAAATAGGTAAATGCAATATATTTTTAATGTAATTGTACATTTTTTTTTATTTTTTTTTTAAAAACATATATCATAGTCGTCGCAACCCTTATATGGGAACAAAAAAGCAAAATCTGCACAAGCGCATCCATGCAAGTTTTTATTTAACAAAAACATCAACTATTCATTTGGCAATGCCCATATTATTTTATTTAATTATATGTATTGTTCTTGTTAAGAAAAATGAGCATGTCCACATGCTCCGGGAGTAGACAATTACGTAGTCTGTTGACTATCAGGCCCGCAGCTGAGAAAACTCGTTCAGCCGGTACAGATGTTGCTGGGATGCACAGGTATGCTTTCGCTAGCCATAATAATTTCCTGTACTTGCATTCATTTGCCTTCCACCATTCCAGAGGGTCTTGAACTCCATCTTGCATGTATTTGTCCAGCTTGGTTTGCAGAGACATTGCATCCTCTGTGTAGTAGTCATCTCCGAATAATGTTGCCATAGCAGTAACAGTTGCTTTTCGGGTGGTCCGCTTACCACTGTACTTGTACTACTTGGTTCACCTTCTGTGACATCACCACCGTTTTCCGTAAGATAAAGCAATTCCGCTACTTTGTCTGTGACTGCTTTCTTAATCGTCTCTTTTGTGCCTAGGGTCTAGAAATGAAGTGATGAGCGCCACATTATTTAATTCTTCTGTGCCTGTAGGTGAAAAGCGGCGCTTGAGGGACTCCAATACAGTTGTTTTAAACTATTATACTTTTGTTGACTCTCCTGTGGTACTAATGAGATGCTTGGACAGGAGAGTGGCTGTGACAGGGTAAATCATAGATATTGATACCTCAGACTCTCCGCACAAAGCAGTTGTAGCACATTTCAAGGAGCTTAAAGGGACACTGTACCCAAAATTTTTCTTTCGTGATTCAGATCATGAAATTTTAAGCAACTTTCTAATTTACTCTTATTATCAAATTTTCTTCATTCTCTTGGTATCTTTATTTGAAATGCAAGAATGTAAGTTTAGATGCCGGCCCATTTTTGGTGAACAACCTGGGTTGTCCTTGCTGATTGGTGGATAAATTCATCCACCAATAAAAAAGTGCTGTCCAGAGTACTAAAACCAAAAAAAAGCTTAGATGCCTTCTTTTTCAAATAATGATAGCAAGAGAACGAAGAAAAATTGATAATAGGAGTAAATTAGAAAGTTGCTTAAAATTGCATGCTATTTCTGAATTACAAAAGAAAAAATTTGGGTGCAGTGTCCCTTTAACACTGGCAGTAGCTCTTCGATAGCTACTCAACTGTCGTCAGCCAGGTCAAGTGTGCGGGCATCTGTCAACTTTGTGTACACCCTGTCAGACAGGACTGCGACAACTGTCCATCTCGGTTCCAGTAAGCGCTCAAACATGTTGTAGATGGAATTCCATCTGGTATGGCAGTACTGCACGAGGCGGTGCTCAGGCAGAGATTGTTATTTTTGTTTCATCTTCAGCGTCTGAGTAGCTGTTGTGATGTGATGAAAATGTGATACAAGACGACTGTCCGCTCCCACTACATGCTGTATGACACCAAGTTTAATGCCATCGTTGACAGTGAGCTGCAGAGTGTGTGCAAAGCACGGATTTGACTCCCATTCCAATGCTGAGTTTGCTAAGACGATATTGCTTGTGTTGTCATGAACACAAGCAGTGATTTTGCCCCGCAAATCCCAGTGGTCTACCGCAGTGTTCAACACATTTGCGAGATTCTCTGCTGTATGCCTCTCTGGCATGGCACGGGTCTGTAGAACCATGCTTTTCATTTCCCAGTCTTTTATGAAATGACAAGTTATGGTAACGTAGGACTCGTAGTTAGTGCTGTCCATGCGTCAGTTGTAATTGCAGCCTTCTCGACTTTTGGCAAGGTGTTGCGGACAGAACTAGCCGAATCTACGTTCATTTTTTTAAGCCGAGTTGTAATTGTTTTTCGTGCAGGGACAGTGTATTCGGGCTCAACATATTCCATTAACTCCCGAAAACCCTCTCCTTCAACAAAACATATAGGAAGCATGTCCTTTGCTACCATATTAGCTATCAGTCGATGTTGTTTCAGCACGCACATTGTCACATTGCCTATGTCTTACTGTAAAACCTGCAATGGATGTTTGTTGCTGTCCTTTTTCTTTCTCTGTCACTACCAATGTAAACTGGTGTTTGTTTTTTAGGTGGCTTAACATGGAAGTCGTTGATTTGTTGTACTGCAATTGCACTCCGCAAATGTTGCACTTAACTGCCTTTTCATGTAGTTTTTCAAAATATTTCCAAGCAGGACTTTTTGTTGAAGATGCCATTTTTTGCAAAATCTACTATGAGTACAAAATAACACGTCATCATAACTGCCGGCAAGTGAGACAATGCGCAATCGGTAGTAGGCTAAGGCTACGTGCTGTTTTTGACTATCAAAATATAATATATCAGTAATCGACTAATGCCGTACTAGTCGAATAATGAGAGACCGATTGACTAATCGTTTATTTGCCTAGTCTAATTCAGCCCTAATATATATATATATATATATTATGTGTGTGTGTGTATATGTATATATATATGTATGTATGTAATACATACAAAAATAAAGTCTAGCACTCGCTCACAAGCTATCAGCTAGGTTTAAAAGAAACTGGTAGAGTCAGTACTGTTCCACTTTCCTTATATATGTATGTGTGTGTGTATGTGTATGTATGTAAATCTCTGGACTAACACGGCTACTCCAATCAATTCAATAAATAAATATATATATTATTGAATCCATTGGAGTAGCTGTGTTAGTCCAGAGATTTACATATCAAAATAAGAGTATTGCATTGAGCAATGATGCTTTTTATTGGACTAACTATACATTTATAAGATTTACAAGCTTTCAGAAGAATGTCTTCCTTTTTCAAGTCTGAAGCAATACTTATATAATATATAGTATAATATATCATTTTCTGCTATCCTAAGCCTAAATTAATTGCTTAGTTTAACATAAATGTATTTAATTATAACTTGTGCTATAACAATTTAACATCTTTAATGTTTAGCTGGGTGGTCGCTAAAATCAGCGGGTTGCTGCAACCGCTAAAAACTTCTTGGGGAGAACACTGCCTTTAATCACTCAGTACTAGTTGATGTGTATCATGTTTCTATATTGAATGAATTCTTTTTACTCTTAGCTGGTGATTGCCAAATTGACTTTGCATAATACACAGATATGCAGAGCCTTATGTAGAGTCCTTTAAGGGACATAGTAATTTTACCAATTGTCTCATATAAGCTGTAGTAGTACTATAATAAAATGCCTATAGTTTAAAAGCACTTGTACTATTTGTTTGTATTGTTATAAAAATGGGACTTATGGAATAGAAAATATAAATTTCTCCAACATAGGTGTGTCCGGTCCACGGCGTCATCCTTACTTGTGGGATATTCTCTTCCCCAACAGGAAATGGCAAAGAGCCCAGCAAAGCTGGTCACATGATCCCTCCTAGGCTCCGCCTTCCCCGTCATTCTCTTTGCCGTTGCACAGGCAACATCTCCACGGAGATGGCTTAGAGTTTTTTGGTGTTTAAATGTAGTTTTATTCTTCAATCAAGAGTTTGTTATTTTAAAATAGTGCTGGTATGTACTATTTACTCTGAAACAGAAAAGAGATGAAGATTTCTGTTTGTAAGAGGAAGATGATTTTAGCAACCGTTACTAAAATCGATGGCTGTTTCCACACAGGACTGTTGAGATGAAGTAACTTCAGTTGGGGGAAACAGTGGGCAGACTTTGCTGCTTGAGGTATGACACATTTCTAACAAGACTTGGTAATGCTGGAAGCTGTCATTTTCCCTATGGGATCCGGTAAGCCATTTTCTTAGTTTTAAATATAAGAATAAAGGGCTTCACAAGGGCTTTAAAGACTGGTAGACATTTTTCTGGGCTAAAACGATTACTTTATAAGCATATTTAATGGTTTATAACTTTGAAGAGTTATTTTAATCTTGGGAATTGTGTTAAAAAAACGGCAGGCACTGTATTGGACACCTTTTTCACTGGGGGCCTTTTCTAGTCATAGGCAGAGCCTCATTTTCGCGCCACTAATGCGCAGTTGTTTTTGAGAAGCAAGGCATGCAGATGCATGTGTGAGGAGCTCAGATCCACTGAAAAAGCTTATTGAAGGCGTCATTTGGTATCGTATTCCCCTCTGGGCTTGGTTGGGTCTCAGCAAAGCAGATACCAGGGACTGTATAGGGGTTAAATGTAAAAACGGCTCCGGTTCCGTTATTTTAAGAGTTAAAGCTTTCAAATTTGGCTTATTGAGGGCGTCATTTGGTATCGTATTCCCCTCTGGGCTTGGTTGGGTCTCAGCAAAGCAGATACCAGGGACTGTATAGGGGTTAAATGTAAAAACGGCTCCGGTTCCGTTATTTTAAGAGTTAAAGCTTTCAAATTTGGTGTGCAATACTTTTAAGGCTTTAAGACACTGTGGTGAAATTTTGGTGAATTTTGAACAATTCCTTCATACTTTTTCACATATTCAGTAATAAAGTGTGTTCAGTTTAAAATTTAAAGTGACAGTAACGGTTTTATTTTAAAACGTTTTTTGTGCTTTGTTATCAAGTTTATGCCTATTAACATGTCTGAACCATCAGATAGACGATGTTCTGTATGTTCGGAAGCCAAGGTTCCTCTCCATTTAAATATATGTGATGAATGTGACAAACATAGTAGGGACAATGATGCCACTGATAATAATGTTGCCCAAAATGATTCCTTAAGTGAGGGGAGTAAGCATGGTACTGCATCATCTCCTTCTATGTCTACACCAGTCTTGCCCACTCAGGAGGTCCCTAGTTCATCTAGTGCGCCAATCCTCCTTACTATGCAACAATTAACGGCTGTAATGGATAATTCTATTAAAAACATTTTAGCCAAAATGCCCACTTATCAGCGAAAGCGCGACTGCTCTGTTTTAGATACTGAAGAGCATGAGGACGCTGATGATAATGGTTCTGACATGCCCTTACACCAGTCTGAAGGGGCCAGGGAGGTTTTGTCTGAGGGAGAAATTTCAGATTCAGGAAAAATTTCTCAACAAGCTGAACCTGACGTTATTACATTCAAATTTAAATTGGAACATCTCCGCGCTCTGCTTAAGGAGGTGTTATCTACTCTGGATGATTGTGACAATTTGGTCATTCCAGAGAAATTATGTAAGATGGACAAGTTCCTAGAGGTCCCGGTGCCCCCCGAAGCTTTTCCTATACCCAAGCGGGTGGCGGACATTGTAAATAAAGAATGGGAAAGGCCCGGCATACCTTTTGTCCCTCCCCCTATATTTAAGAAATTATTTCCTATGGTCGACCCCAGGAAGGACTTATGGCAGACAGTCCCCAAGGTCGAGGGGGCTGTTTCTACTCTAAACAAACGCACTACTATCCCTATAGAAGATAGTTGTGCTTTCAAAGATCCTATGGATAAAAAATTAGAGGGTTTGCTTAAAAAGATGTTTGTTCAGCAAGGTTACCTTCTACAACCAATTTCATGCATTGTTCCTGTCACTACAGCAGCGTGTTTCTGGTTCGAAGAACTAGAAAAGTCGCTCAATAAAGAATCTTCTTATGAGGAGGTTATGGACAGAGTTCAAGCACTTAAATTGGCTAACTCTTTTACCTTAGACGCCACTTTGCAATTAGCTAGATTAGCGGCGAAAAATTCAGGTTTTGCTATTGTGGCGCGCAGAGCGCTTTGGCTAAAGTCTTGGTCAGCGGATGTGTCCTCCAAGAACAAATTGCTTAACCTCCCTTTCAAGGGGAAAACGCTGTTTGGCCCTGACTTGAAAGAGATTATTTCAGACATCACTGGGGTAAAGGGCCACGCCCTTCCTCAGGATAGGTCTTTTAAGGCTAAAAATAAACCAAATTTTCGTCCCTTTCGCAGAAACGAACCAGCCTCAAATTCTACATCCTCTAAGCAAGAGGGTAATTCTTCTCAAACCAAGCCAGCCTGGAGACCGATGCAAGGCTGGAACAAAGGTAAGCAGGCCAAGAAGCCTGCTACCGCTACTAAGACAGCATGAGATGTTGGCCCCCGATCCGGGACCGGATCTGGTGGGGGGCAGACTCTCTCTCTTCGCTCAGGCTTGGGCAAGAGATGTTCAGGATCCTTGGGCGCTAGAAATAGTTTCTCAAGGTTATCTCCTGGAATTCAAGGAACTACCCCCAAGGGGAAGGTTCCACAGGTCTCAATTGTCTTCAGACCAAATAAAAAGACAGGCATTCTTACATTGTGTAGAAGACCTGTTAAAAATGGGAGTGATTCATCCTGTTCCATTAGGAGAACAAGGGATGGGGTTTTACTCCAATCTGTTCATAGTTCCCAAAAAAGAGGGAACATTCAGGCCAATTTTGGATCTCAAGATCCTAAACAAATTTCTCAGGGTTCCATCGTTCAAAATGGAAACCATTCGGACAATTCTTCCTACCATCCAGGAAGGTCAATTCATGACCACGGTGGATTTAAAGGATGCGTATCTACATATTCCTATCCACAAGGAACATCATCGGTTCCTAAGGTTCGCCTTTCTGGACAAGCATTACCAGTTTGTGGCACTTCCATTCGGATTAGCCACTGCTCCAAGAATTTTCACAAAGGTACTAGGGTCCCTTCTAGCGGTGCTAAGGCCAAGGGGCATTGCAGTAGTACCTTACTTGGACGACATACTGATTCAAGCGTCGGCTCTGCCACAAGCAAAGGCTCATACGGACATTGTCCTAGCCTTTCTCAGATCTCACGGGTGGAAAGTGAACGTAGAAAAAAGTTCTCTATTCCCGTCAACAAGAGTTCCCTTCTTGGGAACAATAATAGACTCCTTAGAAATGAAGATTTTTCTGACAGAGGTCAGAAAATCAAAACTTCTAAGCTCTTGTCAAGTACTTCATTCTGTTCTTCTTCCTTCCATAGCGCAGTGCATGGAAGTAATAGGTTTGATGGTTGCGGCAATGGACATAGTTCCTTTTGCGCGAATTCATCTAAGACCATTGCAACTGTGCATGCTCAGACAGTGGAATGGGGATTATACAGACTTGTCTCCGACGATCCAAGTAGATCAGAGGACCAGAGATTCACTCCGTTGGTGGCTGACCCTGGACAACCTGTCACAAGGGATGAGCTTCCGCAGACCAGAGTGGGTCATTGTCACGACCGACGCCAGTCTGGTGGGCTGGGGCGCGGTCTGGGAACCCCTGAAAGCTTAGGGTCTATGGTCTCGGGAAGAATCTCTTCTCCCGATAAACATTCTGGAACTGAGAGCGATATTCAATGCTCTCAAGGCTTGGCCTCAACTAGCAAAGGCCAAATTCATAAGGTTTCAATCAGACAACATGACGACTGTTGCATATATCAACCATCAGGGGGGTACAAGGAGTTCCCTGGCGATGGAAGAAGTGACCAAAGTAATTCAATGGGCGGAGATTCACTCCTGCCACTTGTCTGCAATCCACATCCCAGGAGTGGAAAATTGGGAAGCGGATTTTCTGAGTCGTCAGACATTTCATCCGGGGGAGTGGGAACTCCATCCGGAAATCTTTGCCCAAATAACTCAATTATGGGGCATTCCAGACATGGATCTGATGGCGTCTCATCAGAACTTCAAGGTTCCTTGCTACGGGTCCAGATCCAGGGATCCCAAGGCGATTCTAGTAGATGCACTAGTAGCGCCCTGGACCTTCAACCTAGCTTATGTATTCCCACCGTTTCCTCTCATTCCCAGGCTGGTAGCCAGGATCAATCAGGAGAGGGCTTCGGTGATCTTGATAGCTCTTGCGTGGCCACGCAGAACTTGGTATGCAGACCTGTTGAATATGTCATCGGCTCCACCATGGAAGCTACCTTTGAGACGGGACCTTCTTGTTCAAGGTCCGTTCGAACATCCGAATCTGGCCTCACTCCAACTGACTGCTTGGAGATTGAACGCTTGATTTTATCAAAGCGTGGGTTCTCAGATTCTGTCATTGATACTCTTATTCAGGCTAGAAAGCCTGTAACTAGAAAAATTTACCATAAAATATGGAAAAAATATATCTGTTGGTGCGAATCTAAAGGATTCCCATGGAACAAGATAAAAATTCCTAAGATTCTATCCTTTCTACAAGAGGGTTTGGAGAAAGGATTATCTGCAAGTTCTTTGAAGGGACAGATTTCTACTTTATCTGTTTTACTTCACAAAAAGCTGGCGGCTGTGCCAGATGTTCAAGCTTTTGTTCAGGCTCTGGTTAGAATCAAGCCTGTTTACAAACCTTTGACTCCTCCTTGGAGTCTCAATTTAATTCTTTCAGTTCTTCAAGGGGTTCCGTTTGAACCCTTACATTCCGTAGATATTAAGTTATTATCTTGGAAAGTTTTGTTTTTGGTTGCAATTTCTTCTGCTAGAAGAGTTTCAGAGTTATCTGCTCTGCAGTGTTCTCCTCCTTATCTGGTGTTCCATGCAGATAAGGTGGTTTTGCGTACTAAACCTGGTTTTCTTCCGAAAGTTGTTTCTAACAAAAATATTAACCAGGAGATAGTTGTGCCTTCTTTGTGTCCGAATCCAGTTTCAAAGAAGGAACGTTTGTTGCACAATTTGGATGTAGTTCGTGCTCTAAAATTCTATTTAGAGGCTACAAAGGATTTCAGACAAACATCTTCCTTGTTTGTTGTTTATTCTGGTAAAAGGAGAGGTCAAAAAGCAACTTCTACCTCTCTCTCTTTTTGGCTTAAAAGCATCATCCGATTGGCTTATGAGACTGCCGGACGGCAGCCTCCTGAAAGAATCACAGCTCACTCCACTAGGGCTGTGGCTTCCACATGGGCCTTCAAGAACGAGGCTTCTGTTGATCAGATATGTAAGGCAGCGACTTGGTCTTCACTGCACACTTTTACCAAATTTTACAAATTTGATACTTTTGCTTCTTCGGAGGCTATTTTTGGGAGAAAGGTTTTGCAAGCCGTGGTGCCTTCCATCTAGGTGACCTGATTTGCTCCCTCCCATCATCCGTGTCCTAAAGCTTTGGTATTGGTTCCCACAAGTAAGGATGACGCCATGGACCGGACACACCTATGTTGGAGAAAACAGAATTTATGCTTACCTGATAAATTACTTTCTCCAACGGTGTGTCCGGTCCACGGCCCGCCCTGGTTTTTTAATCAGGTCTGATGAATTATTTTCTCTAACTACAGTCACCACGGTATCATATGATTTCTCCTATGCATATTCCTCCTTTACGTCGGTCGAATGACTGGGGAAGGCGGAGCCTAGGAGGGATCATGTGACCAGCTTTGCTGGGCTCTTTGCCATTTCCTGTTGGGGAAGAGAATATCCCACAAGTAAGGATGACGCCGTGGACCGGACACACCGTTGGAGAAAGTAATTTATCAGGTAAGCATAAATTCTGTTATTTGTAATAGGAAATGTGTATTTTTGTCTATTTTTAGTGTGAAGGTTAAATGCATTTTTTTTTCATCCCTTATACTTTTATACGGAATGTTACCACATTTTATAATCCGCTGTATTCAGCATTACAAGGATTAAAAATGATGCAGAGGTCAAAATTAATTTCAGGTAGACCATCAGTTTTAAAAAGGAATATTTTTAAATATATGTTGATTATGACATTCACTCCCCTTCCCCCCTGGTATCCTTAGTCCCTTGCCATGGGGGCATACTATTCTCAGAATTGTGCATGTGACTTGGACACTTTGAGCGCGATTTTTCAAGTCCTTTGCCTCCCTATGACTGCAGGTTCTCGCAAGAGAACCTGCAGTCACGATTTATCAAGAAGCGGTCATTAGACCGCTGCTTCCCTAACCTCTTCTCCCCCTCTTAGGTGTAAAATTTCAATCTCCCTGGTCTCGTCCGACCGGGGAGATTGACAACTCCTGCCAGCGCATTATTGGCTGTGCGCAGGCAGGGGCAGCAATGCAGAGCAAAATATCGCTCGTGTGCAATGTTGAATTCCGCCAGCAATGAGCTGGGGTGGGCAGGGTCCTTGCTTGATAAATCTAGCCCTGTATGAAAGCAAAGTTTTGTAACAATGTTTGTAACCATTTTATACCTATGGCACTCAAGAAGCTTGCACGCTCCTGAGCCTACATATGCCCTAATCCTCATGGAAAAGAGCTGAGTTTTATCACAGGATATAAAGCGAGAAAGAAAGTTTGATCAAATTTGTATATATTTTGTTTTTACATTTATTTATTTTAATTGTATGCTGTGCCTGTTCCTTTTAAAGAAGCTCTATCTGTAATGTCTGTAACCTTTCACTATCATTTCCATTCTCTGAACTTCTTTCTATTCACTTTTGATACTTTTGCTTCCTGTTTACCTAAACATTCTTGATTTTAGTTTGCTTTCATTCCATTCGCTGCTACTTTCAGATGGCTGTTGTTGTACTTTGCACACAGTAGTTTAACTGGGGCTCTTAAGGATTAGATCCTTATGTTATAGATGGTAAAATGTAAATGCAGATTAACATAAAGGATATTTTATACATTGATGAGAAGTCATATTTAATGTAAATTAAATGAAGATCTTGCAACAGAAGAGAGCACTTGTAATTGTAAGTGACTAATTGCACAGGCAGAGAGCCAAGTGCTTTTGGCACAGAGTCGCTGAAATGGATTTGTTCGAAGGCAGTGGCTTTAGATACACAGGTTAGAGTTTGAGACATGTTCGACTCAATTGAAATAATCTATTTGTGACCTTTGCTTGATTCTGAAAAATCCCAAATTCCTTTTCCCAGGAGGTAAAATATAACAAGTAAAAAGGGATAGTTATTTTGCAAATTAAATCTCTAAACACCCCATGTAGTAAACAAATTCTGAAATGGCTCCAAGTCGCCTGTACAGTGGATCTTTTAATTGGGTTTCAAGGCTAATTAGTGAAAGAGGTTTTATCTCTCCCAGAGCCTTAGAGCTCACATTAGCTAGTAAGAGCTGAAGACATTAATTAATCATTAATCAGAGCAAGGCAAATAATTCCACTTTTGAGAGTAGCAGCGAAACTAGTTCCAAGGTCAATATATTACGGGAAAATTGTGGGTTGTAAGAATAGATTGTTAAGCCAAATATATGTGTGTTTTGCTCAGTAAGCTTAACCCCTCTGTGGCTGTAGATGGTGTAATTATTGCTAACTCATACTATCCGTTACTTTGCAAAATTATGAAATATATTGTGTTCCTTGCCTGTCATAGTTGTGTATTCAGTTACTACAAATATTAAAGGGGTCATTCTTAAAGGGGCATTGTACTAAAAACATTTTCTTACATGCATATTAATGAACAAGTAATGCATATTAATTCTGTATTTTGACATTAAGAGAAAAAGTGATAAATTAATCAGGCAAGTAGCTGATAAGAGTTGTATTACAAGCAGCTTTAAAAGGGACACTGAACACCTTGAGATGTTAATATAAAATGTTTAGTTATCCATTCTAAAACAACTTTGCAGTATATTTTCATTATTTATTTTGACTCCTTTCTTATGCATTTTTTATTTCTGCAAATTTTATGTTTTCCAATTCTGATAATTGGATATCTACTTGACTGACTTCAAGGCTAATCCTGCTCCATATATTTCCCTAATTTTAACAGTTCACTTTATTCTAATTTATTGACCTTCGCTAATAAGGCAAGCAGAGGGTAGTGTTTTACTGTTTATAAACAATTGCAGCAGTTTAACATTCCTTAGTCTTAACTGTTATTCTATAGCAAGACAATATGATTTTCTTTTAATTAAATGCTGTTTACTGTCCCTTTTTTAAATTGGCTGTCCCAATAGTGTAAATTACAAACACACCTGCACACTCCAAATGTCACTTACATTATTTACACATATTATATGAAAGAAATTATAATTTTTTTTTTTTTTTATCAAATAATAATGATAAATGATAATGAATGAAATAATTAATACTGCCTAATTTTAGTTTTTACAAATATTAGAGATATTACAAAATATATATATTTCTTTTTATTTATAAACTAGTACATTTCTTGATTTGGGTCACTTAAAGAAACAGTAAGGACAAAATTAAAGTTACATTAAACAACTTACCAATTTACTTTTATCTAATTTGCTTCATTTTCTTGGTATCCTTTGTTAAAAGCATACTCGGGAGACTCAGGAGCAGCAATGCACTACTGGGAGTTAGCTGCTGGTTGGCGACTGAATAAATATTCCCCTTGCATTGCTACTCCTTCACCAAAGGGATACCAAGAGAATGAAGCAAATTTAATAAGAGAAGTATTGGAAATGTGTTTAAAATTGAACTCTCTATATGATTAATTTTGAGTTTCATGTCCCTTTAAGCCATGTGTTATAATTAATTTAAAGGGACATTAAAGCTATACTTTATTGTAAAGTTAGTTTAAATTAAAGCTTCTCCCCCCCCCCCCCCTCCTCTTTTTGTTTTAATTCTGAAAGTGCCAAAGGTACCAAATCCTCTGGCGCTTTCCACTAAATTTGTGCTCTTGTATTGGTGCTGGGATGGCTGCAGGCACGCGTGTATTGTTTTGTATGTTTGGTGATTCATTTATAAACATATTGCTTTATAAATCTCATTTATTTTTCCTTAGGTTGGTTTTCTTCTATTGCTACTTGTATTGATGCAGCTTTTATGAAAACAAAACCATTGGCAGTCCTTCGTTTTTAGCAGGTAATTCTCATTTTTAATGCATTACTATGGGCTTAAAATTCTGTATTTGAATTGTTGCAATGTTTGTGCTTGGTGTTTTCTTTCTTCCTTTTTTAATGTCAAGCAAATCACCTCCTGATTGGCAGAAATGTCTCTCACTCTTATTTTATGTACTGTTTGTTTTTTTAATGTCCAACTATTGATGCATTATGTTTACAAAATGTATAAAATGTGGCATCTAAAGTTTCCTTTCCTTCCATAAGGCAGAGAGAGTCTACAACTTCCTCCCTTACTGTTGGGAAATACAAAACCTGGCCACCAGGAGGAGGCAAAGACACCCCAGCCAAAGGCTTAAATATCCCTCCCACTTCCCCTATCCCCCAATCATTCTTTGCCTTTCGTCACTATAGGAGGTGGCAGAGAAGTGGCAGAAGATTTGGATAGTCCTGTAATGGGTATGTTCCCTTCTAGAAAGGACTGGAGTTTTAAGTAATCATGTCAAACTCAGTGAGAGTATTGATGAAAGTTAGAGTCTGGAGATGCAGGGAAAGTTTTTATTCAAACCCATCCAGACTGTCGCCTAACAGCTCCTGAGCAATCGGTATTGACGAGTTTCACTGCTTGCTGTTACACACTCAAGTCCATGTCAGAGCGTCGCTGCAAGACTGTTACACTTGAAAGGCTGTGCCTGTTCCACAGCATGGATCCTGGAGGGTAAGACCGTTTTTATATATACACTTTTGCTATACAGGGTCACAGTGTGGCTCCTTTATGCCTTGATAGGATCAAGGGTTAATATCTCCTTAAGGGAGATTATTTGAACAGCAAGGGGTTATTTTTAACTGCTTTAATGTGAGAGTTTTGGGCTCATAGACTGTGTGCTTTTGGCTTGGAACAAACCGGTTTCACTTTCGTTTTTGGGTGTTGCACAGCTCATAATAGTTTAGCGCCTTTTTCATAGCAGGGGAAGTCCTGTCCTACACACCACGTGGCCGGGTGTGGTCTTTTCATTTTCCTACAATCCTGCTGCGGATATAACTCCTAAGGAGAGCATTTTCACTGTTAGCTGTCTGGGTCTAGGAGGTGGTGAGTGCCCCAGCCATTAGAATTATAAAGGTGCCATTTTTTTTTTAATAAAAGCATTTACCTTTTGTCTTATATCTTAGCTATGGAAGACTCTGATACTACATTAGAAGGCTCCACTCCTTCTGTACTGATTAATAATTCCTGTTTATATTGTGAGGAGGCCATGGTTTGCCCGCCTGCTCAATTTTGTTCCAATTGCCTAAGCACGTTTTTAAAGTCTAAGAAGAGAGACAAGCATGCTAATACTCATAGCGCTATTAGCCCCTCTGAGCCGTCTACCTCTCAGGAATCTGTGTCCCGAGAGGTCACTACCCTTTTTACGCTACCCGTTCCACATGCAGTTCCCCGCGGATCAACTAATCCTCCATCTGGAGGGAGCTTTTTTCCGGCGGCCTTAGCACGCAGTTACAATCGGCGGTGTCTGCGGCACTGAGTGCTTTACCTCCCTCTAGCAAACGTAAGAGAAAGGTTAAACATAGTTCTCCTAATCTAGAGTCATCTAAATATTTGTCGGATTTAGCTACTTTTTCCCAGCTATCCGAGGATGAGTTAACCTCTGTAGCTTCAGAGGGTGAACTTTCTGAGTCGGAAACTTCAGTTTCTAAACCTTTTTCAAAGGAGGAACCCTCCTTTTAGATTTAAAATTGAGTATCTGCGTTTTTTATTAAATGTTCTGTTTACACGAGAGGTTCCAGATGCTAAACTCCCTGAGGAACCTAAAAGCCCTAAATTAGACAGGGTTTATGAAGACAGGAAGGTCCCTCTGACTTTTCCTGTGCCAGTTAAGATGGCGAACATTATTAGTAACGAATGGGAAAAAAATATTAACTTCTTTTTCCACCTCGTCTACTTTTAAAAAAATGATTCCCGGCCTCTGACTCTTAATTAGACTTGTGGTCCTCCTTACACACTTTTTCTAAATTTTACAAGTTTGATGTGTTTGCTTCGGCTGAAGCAGCTTTCAAGAGAAAAATTTTGCAGGCTGTGGTGCCCTCGCAATAGGGTCTGCCTCTTTTTTGTTTCCTCCGTGATTCCTTCAGTGTCCTCTGGAGCCTGGGTATAGTTTTCCCAACAGTAAGGAATAAAGTTGTGGACTCTCCCTGCCTTATGGAAGGAAAACATAATTTATGCTTACCAGATAAATTCCTTTCCTTCCTGGCAGGAAGAGTCCACGACCGCGCCCGTAATTTATTTTTGTTGGGCGGCTCTTTTTTATATTTTTTCTTCTGGCACCTTTTTATACCCTGATGTTTCTCCTACTTTTCCTTGTTTCCTCGGCTGAATAACTGTGGCATAGGTGAAGTGGGAGGAATATTTAAGCCTTTGGCTGGATTGTCTTTGCCTGCTCCTGGTGGCCAGGTGTTGTATTTCCCAACAGTAGGAATGAAGTTGTGGACTCTCCCTACCAGGAATTAAAGGAATGTATCTGATAAGCATAAATTATGTTTTTTCATTCAGTCAAATAATGAGAGAAATGTATGAAGTAATATTTGTACATTATTTATATTACCCAACATTTCCTGTTCACATTTGCTCCCCTCTTGTTATAGATGTGGGAAAAATGTATATATTCTATTTGAAAGGAAATCAATACATTTTACATTTTTGTTATCATTATTATTATTATAATTATTATTTATTTGTAAAGCTCTTCTAAACTCCATAGCATAAATTCATGGAAAAAAAATACAGGATTAAAGGCACAGTCTACACAAAAATTGTTTTTGTTTAAATAGATAGATAGATAATGCCTTTACTACCCATTCCTTAGCTTTGCACAACCAACATTGCTAGATTAATATACTTTATAACATTTAAACCTCTAAATTTCTGCCTGTTTCAAAGGCTCTATTGACAGCCTCTTAATCACATTCTTTTGTATTTGCTTTTCACAACAGGAGGCTGCTAGTTCATGTGGGCCATATAGATAACAATGTGTTCATGCCTGGGAAGTTAAGACAATACTAAATGCAAGTCAATAGATAATAAATACAAAGTCATGTGATCAGGGGACTGTCAGAAGATGCTTAGATACAAGGTAAACACAGAGGTAAAAAGTATATTAATATAACTGTTGGTTGTGCAAAAATGAAATTTAACACTCCCACTTCCGCTAGAAGTTGGGTTGCTATCGTATTTTGAGTTTAAAGTAAATTGTTTTTGCGTGCTAACCCGATGCGCGTAAAAAGCCAAAATTAAAATATTACAATACCACTGTTTTAGCCCTGTTGTCACCAATGAAGTTCGCCAGCAAGAAAATGGGGGACTTTTGTAGCGCTTGGCGCATATTTACTCCAGGTGCCCCCTTGGATATATGTAGCACAGATCGAGAAACAAGTTGGTAAGTCATATGTGAATCCAGAAAAGTACATGTCTTTTATTAGCATCAACTGTGTCTAATGAATACACTGCCCAATGATATATCTTCATCATTTATAATGTAAATCATTACAAAATATTTGTTTAGCATAGTTTATTATTCAGGGTATCCCAAGGCATTATATCTTTGTACCAATTTATATGTTTGTTTGTTTGTATTAATTTCAGATAATAACCAACATTGTAGTGGCAGGAAAAATGCAAGTGCCTATTGTTTCCTGTAACAATAGATTTGCCCTTTCAAGAGTGGTGTGTAAGATGGCAGTGGCAACAATAAAAATGTATTGGCACATATTACGAGTGGAGTGCAAAATAGTTCTTTCACAAGCGCAATATTTGCACTCCACTTGTAATCTTGTATTGCCAGCGTACGCAATGGTGCGCTTGTATTTGAAGTGGCCCGCAAGACGTACACGACCTCGCGTTCGCATTGCATGGAAGCGTTGCACTCAATAGAGCACGCTTCTATAGGTTTCAATGGGAGCCTTGTTCTCATGCCGTGAGACACAGCATGAGAACCTAGCGCAGCGAATGGGCAGCAGATGTAAATATATATATATATATATATATATGAATATATGAATATTTTATATGTTTATATACACATAATAACACATATATATTTAAAGGAATACCACAGTCCCCATAAACCTCAATGTAAAGGCACACCCGCCAACGTTAACCCCTCATTAATGCTTATTGCAGTTATTTTAATAATATTAATATTTTTTATTAATATTATAAATCAAAATGAAAATTTTTAATATTTTTTATTTAATAAAAGCAACACTACACTTTTAGGGGCAATTGGGCCACATTTTGAAAATTAACGAGAGATCTATAATAGTGGTTATTTATGGTGCCCGTTTACGGTGCATAATAAATTATCGCTCCACTTGTAATCTAGCCCATTATTAGTGTTGGTAGCACTAACAAAATGTGTTTGTTTTTTTCTGGTTCAAGGACAGACAAGAGGTTTGAATTGTACTTATAGGGACAGTTTACTCAAATATTTTCTCCCCTTTAATTTGTTCCCAACTATCCACTTTACAGGCTGGAGTGTATTAAATTGTTTACAAATATTTCCATTAACCTTATATTGGCATTTGAAATAGTTATATATATACACAATGTGATAAAGTAATGAGATCTGATTATACCTACAAGCCTAACCCATTTTATTAGCTTGTGGCTTCAAAACACAAAATTAGCTCATTCATATATACAAATAAACCTTAAAAAGCAAATCTCATACATTTTATACTCTTCAGCTGGTAAAAAAAGTAATAGGAAACACATTAAGGGAAAAACAATTTTATACTATACTGTCCCTTTAAATGGACACTCAATCAAAATTAAACTTTCATTATTCAGATAGAGCATGCCATTTTAAACAGCTTTCCAATTTACTTCCATTAACTAAATGTGCACAGTCTTTTTATATTTAAACTTTTTGAGTCAACAGATCCTACTGAGCATGTGCAAGAATAAGTGTGTATGCATTTGTGAATGGCTGATGGCTGTCACATGGTACATGTATGCATTTGTGATTGGCTGATGGCTGTCACATGGTACAGGGGGAGTGGAAAAAGACATAAGTTTTAAAATTGTCAGAAAAAAAATCTACTACTCATTTGAAGTTCAGAATAAGTGCTATTGCATTGTCTTGGTATCTTGCATTTGTTGATTATGCAAATCAGCTGTGTTGACTGGTCCTATAAGTAACATTCTCCCTTGTTTCAGTCTGTCACACATTCTATACTGTGTATAATATATATATATATATATATATATATATATATAATATTTTTTCTTGCTCCTAAGAACTAGTAGTAATTACATTTTAATTTGTAACCCCCAGTACTCTCAGTATAATTAATGTAGTCACCAAAATGATACCTAAAAGAAACCTTTTTATTTTTTTTATATTGATAAAGGAAGAAGCATAGCTAAGTATCAATTATAATAAGGTCGTAAATATTAGAATAGCAATACAAATGGTAGTAAAATAGCATATAGTAGTTGCAAAATGGCGTAGTGTGTGTATGTATGTATATGTGTGTATGAATATTTACAGTATATGTATGTGTGTGTGTGTATTCCTGGATCGTTTTTCTGTTCCTCTAATATGAAATGCCAATAAATTGCCTTTTCTACCATTGGGCATTAATTACTTGTTTAGTTATTTTTTTGTGTGGAAGGTGGAGTAACGCTGTTTGCAACTGCATTTCTGGCAATATAGTAGAAGCAGATTTTCCTGTCAAAATATAATTTGGACCCTATGGTCACAGCTATGACTATACCCATTTCAATATGTCTCATTGGCAACAATATTACCGGGTCAAACAAAGACTTGGGAGTGATGGTTATAGTTCGGTTTAGATTTGAAAATTATAATTACAGCTATATGGTTAACCCATTGGCTGCCAGAGAGGACTTGCTTCTATGCCAACTTTCCTGTGTCAAAAATATTCCCTAAGATAATTTCATGGTGACCATTATGCAGCAACAATATATTCTTTGTCTACTGCAGCATTATGGTAAAGAACCTTGCTGCACCCCTTTAAAATGCTGTAGTAAAGTTATCTGTCAACAAGTTATGTCACAGCTGTTGTAAAGCCAACTCCCTAAGATGATTCAGATTTAAGGTTTTTTTAGTGTAAAATATAAAAAATTGCTGGATGCAGGAAATAGAGATTACTGGGATTTAAGTTTTAATACCATCCTGGTTCCTGATTCAGTCACAGTACAAAATGCTGTGACCTGTGTTTCTAAAGTTTCTTTGTATGACGCATCCATAGCAGGGCTTACCCAGACCTCATAGCACTAGTATCTGCCTTTGGTGATTTGCCAGTGTGACAATGTATAGGGGAGCCCTACTCATGCAATGTGCTTGTTTTTACGTGGCATCATGTTTGTGGTGCAGAATATACATAAGCAAAACACTTCAGCATGTTTTTTTTGTTTTACTTGTTTTATTTGTATTATTATAACTGTTCGTAGCAGGGTATCAATCAAACACATACATAAAAAGAGAGAAGCGCTCAACCAGGAAACAAACAATAGCATCATAGCTTGTTCTATTGCTAGTTACCAACCCAGAAGCAGCCTCTTTTTGCCCAGCATGTGCATTCCACTGAGAAGAACTTTCCTGTGGTGTATCAGTCTGGTCCTGACTAAACAGTACAGTCGAGTCCAGCCCCGAAATACCAGGCAATCCCTCTCTGAGACTTGGTAAACCCCAGATGTACGTTTAGGCCTAGTGTGGGCCTCGTCAGTGAGATGCAGCCATATCCCTTTAGGCACATTGGGCAACGGGTACACGTCTGGTTTTCCACCATTACCCTTAGGGAGACTTCCCCAAGGGTCATAATTTGAATACATAAAAAGAGAGGAGCGCTCAACCAGGGAAACGATTTATGTAATAGTTCTATGGCTAGTTAGCACCCCAGAAGTAATAAATCACAGGCTTTTACCGTGGCACACATGAATAAGAGGTTGCTTGACCCTTAGTGATGGGGTAGACCATACGTTTTTTTATTTTTTTGGGGTTAAATATTATTTCAATATGGAAATGCATTGGTCTGTATTACATAAGAGAATAATGCCTTGGGATAAAGTGAATAATAAACGCCTAGATTTAGAGTTCTGTGTTAGCCGTCAAAAGCAGCGTTAAGGGGTCCTAACGCTGCTTTTGGCCGGCCGCTGGTATTTAGAGTCAGGCAGGAAAGGTTCTAACGCTCACTTTCAAGCCACGACTTTTCCATACCGCAGATCCCCTTACGCCAATTGCGTATCCTATCTTTTCAATTGGATCTGCCTAACGCCGGTATTTAGAGTCTTGGCTGAAGTGAGCGGTAGACCCTCTACCGACAAGACTCCAGCCGCAGAAAAAAGTCAGTAGCATTATAAACTAGCGTTAGCCCAGAAAGCTCTTAACTACTGTGCTACAAAGTACACTAACAACCATAAACTACCTATGAACCCCTAAACCGAGGTCCCCCCACATCACCGCCACTATAATACATTTTTTTAACCCCTAATCTGCCGACTGCACACCGCCGCCACCTACATTTTCCCTATGAACCCCTAATCTGCTGCCCCTAACACCGCCGACCCCTATATTATATTTATTAACCCCTAATCTGCCCCCCAACGTCGCCGCTACCTTACCTACACTTATTAACCCCTAATCTGCCGACCGGACCTCGCCGCCACTATAATAAATGTATTAACCTCTAAACCGCCGCACTCCCGCCTCGCAAACCCTATAATAAATAGTATTAACCCCTAATCTGCCCTCCCTAACATCGCCGCCACCTAATTTCAAGTATTAACCCCTAATCTGCCGACCAGACCTCGCCGCTACTATAATAAATGTATAAACCCCTAAAGCTAAGTCTAACCCTAACACCCCCCTAAGTTAAATATAATTTTAATCTAACGAAATAAATTAAATCTTATTAACTAAACTATTCCTATTTAAAACTAAATACTTACCTGTAAAATAAACCCTAATATAACTACAATATAACGAATAATTATATTGTAGCTATTTTAGGATTTATATTTATTTTACAGGCAACTTTGTATTTATTTTAACTAGGTACAATAGCTATTAAATAGTTATTAACTATTTAATAGCTACCTAGTTAAAATAAGTACAAAATTACCTGTAAAATAAATCCTAACCTAAGTTACATTTAAACCTAACACTACACTATCATTAAATTAATTAAATAAATTACCTACAATTACCTACAATTAAATAAACTAAACTAAATTACAAAACCCCCCCACTAAATTACAAAAAATAAAAAAAGATTACAAGAATTTTAAGCCAATTACACCTACTCTAAGACCCCTAATAAAATAATAAAGCCCTCCAAAATAAAAAAGTTACTCTACCCTAATCTAAATTAGAAAAGTTAACAGCTCTATTACCAGCCCTTAAAAGGGCTTTTTGCGGGGCATGCCCCAAAGTAATCAGCTCTTTTGCCTGTAAAAAAAACCCCACAATACCACCCCCCAACATTACAACCCACCACCCGCATACCCCTACTCTAACCCAAACCCCCCTTAAATAAACCTAACACTACCCCCCTGAAGATCTCCCTACCTTAAGTCGTCTTCACCCAACCGGGTCGAAGTCTTCATCCGATGGGGCAGAAGAGGACATCCGGACCGGCAGACATCTTCATCCAAGTGGCATCTTCTATCTTCATCCATCCGACGAGGAGCGGCTCCATCTTCAAGACCTCCGGCTCGGAACATCCTCCTTTCCCGACGACTACCGGACGAATGAAGGTTCCTTTAAGTGACGTCATCCAAGATGGCGTCTCTCGAATTCCGATTGGCTGATAGGATTCTATCAGCCAATCGGAATTAAGGTAGGAAAAATCTGATTGGCTGATTGAATCAGCCAATCAGTTTGAGCTCGCATTCTATTGGCTGATCGGAACAGCCAATAGAATGCGAGCTCAATCTGATTGGCTGATAGGATCAGCCAATCGGATTGAACTTGAATCTGATTGGCTGATTCAATCAGCCAATCAGATTTTTCCTACCTTAATTCCGATTGGCTGATAGAATCCTATCAGCCAATCGGAATTCGAGGGACGCCATCTTCGATGACGTCACTTAAAGGAACCTTCATTCGTCGGGTAGTCGTCTGGGAAGGAGGATGTTCCGCGCCGGAGGTCTTGAAGATGGAGCTGCTCCTCGTCGGATGGATGAAGATAGAAGATGCCGCTTGGATGAAGATGTCTGCCGGTCCGGATGTCCTCTTCTGCCCGGATAGGATGAAGACTTCTGCCGGTCTGGATGTCCTCTTCTGCCCCATCGGATGAAGACCGGGTAATTTTTTTATTTTGGGGGGCTTTGTTATTTTATTAGGGGGCTTAGAGTAGGTGTAATTAGCTTAAAATTTTGCAATCTTTTTTTATTTTTTTGTAATTTAGTGTTTTGTTTTTTTATAGTTTAGTTTATTTAATTGTAGGTAATTTATTTAATTAATTTAATGATAGTGTAGTGTTAGCTTTAATTGTAACTTAGGTTAGGATTTATTTTACAGGTAATTTTGTACTTATTTTAACTATGTAGCTATTAAATAGTTAATAACTATTTAATAGCTATTGTACCTAGTTAAAATAAATACAAAGTTGCCTGTAAAATAAATATAAATCCTAAAATAGCTACAATATAATTATTCGTTATATTGTAGCTATATTAGGGTTTATTTTACAGGTACGTATTTAGTTTTAAATAGGAATACTTTAGTTAATAAGAGTTAATTTATTTTGTTAGATTAAAATTATATTTAATTTAGGGGGGTGTTAGGGTTAGGGTTAGACTTGGCTTTAGGGGTTAATGCATTTATTAGAGTAGCGGCGAGATCCGGTCGGCAGATTAGGGGTTAATACTTTAAATTAGGAGGCGGCGATGTTAGGGAGGGCAGATTAGGGGTTAATACTATTTATTATAGGGTTTGCGAGGCGGGAGTGCGGCGGTTTAGGGGTTAATACATTTATTATAGTGGTGGCAAGGTCTGGTCGGCAGATTAGGGGTTAATAAGTGTAGGTAAGGTAGCGGCGACGTTGGGGGGGGGCAGATTAGGGGTTAATAAATATAATATAGGGGTCGGCGATGTTGGGGGCAGCAGATTAGGGGTACATAGGGATAATGTAGGTGGCGGCGGTGTCCGGAGCGGCAGATTAGGGGTTAATTGTGTAATGCAGGTGTCAGCGATGTCGGGGGGGCAGATTAGGGGTTAATAAGTGTAAGGTTAGGGGTGTTTAGACTCGGGGTTCATTTTAGGGTGTTAGGTGCAGACTTAGAAAGTGTTTCCCCATAGGAAACAATGGGGCTGCGTTGGGAGCTGAACGCTGCTTTTTTGCAGGTGTTAGGTTTTTTTTCATCCCAAACTGCCCCATTGTTTCCTATGGGGGAATCGTGCACGAGCACGTTTTAGCTGCTTACCGCTACCGTAAGCAACGCTGGTATTGAGGGTTGAAGTGGCTGTACATTAGGCTCAACGCACCCTTTTTGGAGCCTAACGCAGCCCTTCAGACAACTCTAAATACCAGCGTTGTCTTAAGGGTGCGTTGGGAAAAAAGCGGCGTTAGCTACGCGGGTCTTTACCGACAAAACTCTAAATCTAGCCGAAAGTATGCTAAATATTTTTTTTTTTAATGATTTACATGTAAATGGTGAAGTTAAATCATGAGGTAGTGTATTTCATTAGACGCAACAGATACTAATAAAAGGCATGTACATGTGACTCTGCACTCCCCTTCACTTACCAACTTGTTTCTTGATCTGTGCTTTTATATCCCTGGGGCATTGACAAGGGGAACTCCAGAACCTGCCCTCTGATTATGTTTTGCCTTGTTGCAGTTAAAGGGACAATCAACACTAAAATTGTTATTGTTTTATAAGTTAGATAACACCTTTACTACTCATTCCCCAGCTTTGCACAACCAACATTTTTATATATTGTTAACATTCATTTGCTTTTCACAACAGGATCCTCCAAGTTCATGTGAGTCATATAGATAACATTGTACTCACTCCGTGGGTTCTGCACAACACAGCTTAACCCCTTAACGACCAAGGACGTGCCAGGTACGTCCTGCAAAAACTCGCTTCCAGCAGCTCTCAGGGTAGTGCAGTGATGCCTCGATATTGAGGCATCCTGCAATACCCTTTTTCAAGCATCCGATGCAGAGAGAGCCACTCTGTGGCCCTCTCTGCACCAGTAGCGATGGGAGGCAGGTGGGCGGTCCATCGCTACCTGGCATCCGGTTCCTGGAAATGCAATGTGCACGCCGGGAGCGTGCGGTTGGTTGGCCTGCGCGTGTGTGCGCGCGCAGCAACCACTGCCACCAATGATCCAGGGAATTGCAGTGTGAGAGGGAGGGGGGGAGAAATAAAAATAAATATCAAAGGATCTGGGAGGAGGCGGGGGGAAGCTACACTACAGAAAAAGCTATTCTAAAAATTTTGGGGGGCAAACTGGGTACTGGCAGACAGCTGCCAGTAGCCAAAATGGCGGCAAATAGGTAGGGGGGGTTAGAGAGCTGTTGGGGGGGGGATCAGGGAGGTTGGGGGCTAAGGGGGGTCCATCACAGCTGAATAGATACATTTCTTTTGCAAGATGTACCGAGTCCACGGATTCATCCTAACTTGTGGGATATTGTCCTTCCTGACAGGAAGTAGCAAAGAGAGCACCACAGCAGAGCTGTCTATATAGCTCCCCCCTTAACTCCACCCCCCAGTCATTCTCTTTGCTGGCTCTAAGCAGGAAGGGTAAAGAGAAGAGGTGTTAAACTGTTTTATTTTATCTTCAATCAAGTGTTTGTTATTTTTAAATGGTACCGGTGTTGTACTATTTACTCTCAGGGAGGACATAGATGAAGATTTCTGCCTGGAGGATGATGATCTTAGCATTTGTAACTAAGGTCCACTGCTGTTCCCATATGAGCTGAGGAGTACAGGAAAACTTCAGTGTGAGGAACGGTTTCTTGCTATACAGCAATGAGGTATGTTCAGTCATATTTTCTGCAGAGACTGTGTTAACTCAGAAAGGCTGACAGTGTCCCCATTATGGGAAGGGGAAGCAGTAATCCTAGTGTTATCAGAGGTTTTTACTAGCTTGCATAAAGGGTTAATTTTTTGCGGGCACTCAGTTTGTTATGTGAATTTGGGACAAACGTTTTTGTGTCTGGGAGTAACGTTTTATGGAACATTTGCTTGAGGGTTCTTTGGGGTTGTTTATAACCCACATGGCTTTCAGGCAGAATTGAAGCTTTAAACCCCATATTATCGCTTCCTAAGGGCAGGTAGGGCCACAACAGAGCTGTGGCAAGGTGCTTTAGGGGGTTTTAACCGGTTTTAGACCATTATCAATCCGTTTTTTTCATTTGGGGGTCTATTGCTTTTTTACTTGTGGTGCAATCCTTCTAAAGCTTAGTGAGTACACTGTTAAAATTTCAGAAATGTTGAAGCAATTGTAACCTGTTTTGCAGTTTGTGTATGCCTTTTTTTCTCTTAAAGGTACAGTACCGTTTTTGCAAATTGTGTTTCTTTCATTAAATAAAGTATTTTCCAAGCTTGCTTGCTTCATTACTAGCCTGTTAAACATGTTTGACACTGAGGAAACTCATTGTTCAATTTGTTTAGAAGTCATTGTGGAACCCTCTCTAAGAATGTGTCCCAATTGTACTGATATGTCTATAAATTGCAAACAGCATATTTCGACTTAGAAGAATGTGGCATTAAATGATTCTCAGACAGAAGGAAATCAGGTTTCGCCATCTAGTTCTCCCCAAGTGTCACAACCAGTTACGCCCGCACAAGCGACACCAAGTACTTCTAGTGTGTCTAATTCTTTCACCTTGCAAGATATGGCTTCAGTTATGAATACTACCCTCACAGAGGTTTTATCTAAACTGCTAGGGTTGCAAGGGAAGCGCAGTAGCTCTGGGTTAAGAACAAATGCTGAGCCTTCTGACTCTTTAGTAGCCGTATCCAATATTCCCTCACAATGTTCTGAGGTAAGGATGAGGGATTTGCTGTCTGAGGGAGAGATTTCTGATTCAGGAAAGATGTTCCCTCAGACAGATTCAGATATGACGGCATTTAAATTTAAGCTAGAGCACCTCCGTTTATTGCTCAGGGAGGTTTTAGCTACTCTGGATGATTCTGACCCTATTGTCGTTCCAGAGAAATTGTGTAAAATGGACAAATATTTAGAGGTTCCTGTTTACACTGATATTTTTCCGGTCCCTAAGAGGATTTCGGACATTGTTACTAAGGAGTGGGTTAGACCAGGTATTCCGTTCGCTCCCCCTCCTGTTTTTAAGAAAATGTTCCCCATTTCTGACACCATAAAGGACTCATGGCAGACGGTCCCTAAGGTGGAGGGAGCTATTTCTACTCTGGCTAAGCATACAACTATACCTATTGAAGACAGTTGTGCTTTCATTGATCCTATGGATAAAAAGTTAGAGGGTCTCCTAAAGAAAATTTTTGTTCATCAGGGTTTTCTTCTTCAACCTATAGCGTGCATTGCTCCGGTAACCACTGCAGCTGCTTTTTGGTTTGAGGCTCTAGAAGAGGCTCTTCAGATGGAGACCCCACTGGATAATATTTTGGACAGAATTAAGGCCCTTAAGTTGGCTAATTCTTTTATTACAGACGCCGCTTTTCATCTTGCTAAGTTAGCGGCAAAGAATTTAGGTTTTGCCATTTTAGCGCAAAGAGCGTTATGGCTTAAGTCCTGGTCAGCTGATGTGTCATCTAAATCTAAGCTTTTGACCATCCCTTTCAAAGGTAAGACCCTATTCGGGCCTGCGCTGAAAGAGATCATTTCAGACATCACAGGAGGGAAGGGTCATGCCCTCCCTCAAGATAAGTCAAATAAGACAAGGACCAAACAAAATAATTTTCGTTCCTTTCGAAACTTTAAGGGTGGTCCCGCTTCCTCTTCCCCTGCTGCAAAGCGAGAGGGGAACTTTGCTCAATCCAACCTGGAGACCTAGCCAGGCTTGGAACAAGGGTAAACAGGCCAAAAAGCCTGCTGCTGCCACTAAGACAGCATGAAGGGGTAGCCCCCGATCCGGGACCGGATCAAGTAGGGGGCAGACTTTCTCTCTTTGCTCAGACCTGGGCAAGAGACGTTCAGGACTCCTGGGCCGTAGAAATTGTAACCCAGGGGTATCTCCTAGATTTCAAAGATTCTCCTCCAAGGGGGAGATTCCATCTTTCTCAATTGTCTGTAAACCAGACAAAAAGAGAGGCGTTCTTACGCTGTGTAGAAGACCTTTTTAGCATGGGAGTGATCTGCCCAGTTCCGAAAACAGAACAGGGGCAAGGTTTCTACTCCAATCTGATTGTGGTTCCCAAAAAAGAGGGAACCTTCAGACCAATTCTAGATCTCAAGATCCTAAACCAATTCCTAGGAGTTCCATCCTTCAAGATGGAGACCATTCGGACTATTTTACCAATGATCCAGGAGGGTCAATATATGACTACCGTGGATCTAAAGGATGCGTATCTACACATTCCTATCCACAAAGATCATCACCGGTTCCTCAGGTTTGCCTTTCTGGACAGGCATTACCAGTTTGTGGCTCTTCCCTTCGGGTTGGCCACGGCGCCAAGAATCTTCACAAAGGTGCTAGGGTCCCTTCTGGCGGTCCTAAGGCCGAGGGACATAGCAGTGGCGCCTTATCTAGACGACATCTTAATTCAAGCGTCGACTTTCCAACTTGCCAAGTCTCACACGGACTTAGTGTTGGCCTTTCTAAGATCTCATGGGTGGAAGGTGAATGTGAAAAAGAGTTCTTATTCCTCTCACAAGAGTTCCATTCCTGGGAACTCTGATAGATTCGGTGGACATGAAAATTTTTCTGACGGAGGTCAGGAAATCAAAGATTTTAACCACCTGCCAAGCTCTTCATTCCATTCCTCGGCCGTCAGTGGCTCAGTGTATGGAGGTAATCGGACTTATGGTAGCGGCAATGGACATAGTTCCGTTTGCTCGCTTGCATCTCAGACCACTGCAACTATGCATGCTCAAACATTGGAATGGGGATTGTGCAGATTTATCTCCTCAGATAAATCTGGATCAAGAGACCAGAGACTCTCTTCTTTGGTGGTTGTCACAAGATCACCTGTCCAGGGGAATGTGTTTCCGCAGGCCAGCGTGGGTTATTGTGACGACGGAAGCCAGCCTACTGGGCTGGGGTGCAGTCTGGAATTCCCTGAAAGCACAGGGTTTGTTGACTCGGGAGGAGGCCCTCCTACCGTTAAATATTCTGGAATTAAGAGCGATATTCAATGCGCTTCAGGCGTGGCCTCAGCTGGCTTCGGCCGGATTCATCAGGTTTCAGTCGGACAACATCACGACTGTAGCTTATATCAATCATCAGGGGGGAACAAGGAGTTCCTTGGCGATGATAGAAGTTTCCAGGATAATCCGATGGGCAGAGGCTCACTCTTGCCATCTATCAGCGATCTATATCCCAGGGGTGGAGAACTGGGAGGCAGATTTTCTAAGTCGTCAGACTTTTCATCCGGGGGAGTGGGAGTTCCATCCGGAGGTGTTTGCTCAACTGGTTCAGCTATGGGGCACACCAGAATTGGATCTGATGGCGTCTCGTCAGAACGCCAAACTTCCTCGTTACAGATCCAGGTCAAGGGATCGTCAGGCAGTACTGATAGATGCTCTAGCAGTACCCTGGTCGTTCAAGCTTGCTTATGTGTTTCCACCATTCCCTCTCCTTCCACGTCTGATTGCCAGAATCAAACAGGAGAGAACTTCAGTGATTTTGATAGCGCCTGCGTGGCCACGCAGGACTTGGTATGCAGACCTGGTAGATATGTCATCTCTGCCACCATGGACTCTGCCACTGAGACGGGACCTTTTGATTCAAGGTCCATTCAAGCATCCAAATCTAATTTCTCTGCAACTGACTGCTTGGAAATTGAACGCTTGATTTTATCAATGCGGGGTTTCTCTGAGTCGGTCGTAGATACCTTGGTTCAGGCTCGAAAGCCTGTTACTAGGAAGATCTATCATAAGATATGGCGTAAATATCTTTTTTGCTGCAAATCCAAAGGCTACTCATGGAGTAAGATCAGGATTCCTAGGATTTTGTCTTTTCTCCAAGAACGATTGGAGAAAGGATTGTCCGCTAGTTCCTTAAAGGGACAGATATCTGCTTTGTCTATTCTGTTGCACAAGCGTCTGGCAGATGTCCCAGACGTTCTGGTTTTTTGTCAGGCTTTAGTTAGAATTAAGCCTGTGTTTAAACCTGTTGCTCCGCCATGGAGTCTAAATTTAGTTCTTAAAGTTCTTCAGGGGGTTCCGTTTGAACCCATGCATTCCATAGATATTAAGCTTCTATCTTGGAAAGTTCTGTTTCTAGTTGGTATCTCTTCAGCTCGAAGAGTTTCTGAACTATCTGCATTACAATGTGACTCGCCTTATCTTGTTTTCCATGCTGATAAGGTGGTTTTGCGTACCAAACCTGGGTTCCTCCCTAAGGTTGTTTCTAACAGGAATATCAATCAGGAAATTGTTTTTCCTTCTCTGTGTCCTAATCCTTCTTCTAAGAAGGACCGTCTGTTGCACAACTTGGACGTGGTTCGTGCCTTGAAGTTTTATTTGCAGGCAACCAAAGATTTTCGCCAAACATCTTCTTTGTTTGTTGTCTATGCTGGAAAGCGTAGAAGTCAAAAGGCTACGGCTACCTCTCTTTCCTTTTGGCTGAAAAGCATCATCCGTTTGGCTTATGAGACTGCTGGACAGCAGCCTCCTGAAAGAATTACAGCTCACTCCACTAGAGCGGTGGCTTCCACATGGGCTTTTAAAAATGATGCTTCTGTTGAACAGATTTGTAAGGCTGCGACTTGGTCTTCGCTTCATACCTTTTCCAAATTTTACAAACTTGATACTTTTGCTTCATCTGAGGCTATATTTTGGAGAAAGGTTTTGCAAGTAGTGGTGCCTTCCGTTTAGGTTCCTGTCTTGTCCCTCCCTTCATCCGTGTCCTAAAGCTTTGGTATTGGTATCCCACAAGTTAGGATGAATCCGTGGACTCGGTACATCTTGCAAAAGAAAACAAAATTTATGCTTACCTGATAAATGTCTTTCTTTTGCGATGTACCGAGTCCACTGCCCGCCCTGTCTATTCAAGACCGATAGTATTTTTTATGTAAACTTCAGTCACCTCTGCACCTTATAGTTTCTCCTTTTCTTCCTTGGCCTTCGGTCGAATGACTGGGGGGGTGGAGTTAAGGGGGGAGCTATATAGACAGCTCTGCTGTGGTGCTCTCTTTGCTACTTCCTGTCAGGAAGGACAATATCCCACAAGTTAGGATGAATCCGTGGACTCGGTACATCGCAAAAGAAAGAAATTTATCAGGTAAGCATAATTTTTTTTTTGTTTTAAAAACAAACAAAGGCCTTTTATTTTATTACTGGCAGACTTTCTGCCAGTACTTAAGATGGCGGGGACAATTTTGGGGTAGGGGAGGGAAGAGAGATGTTTGGGAGGAATCGGGGTGGGATGTGTCAGGTGGGAGGCTGATCTCTACACTAAAGCTAAAATTAACCCTGCAAGCTCCCTACAAGCTACCTAATTAACCCCTTCACTGCTGGGCATAATACAAGTGTGGTGCGCAGTGGCATTTAGCTGCCTTCTAATTGCCAAAAAGCAACGCCACAGCCATATATGGCTGCTATTTTTGAACAAAGGGGATCCCAGAGAAGCATTTACAACCATTTGTGCCATAATTGCACAAGCTGTTTTTAAATAATTTCAGTGAGAAAAGTTTGTGAACGTTTTTTTTTTTTATTTGATCACATTTAGCGGTGAAATAATGGCATGAAATATACCAAAATGGGCGTAGATCAATACTTTGGGTTGTCTTCTAAAATAAAATATATACATGTCAAGGGATATTCAGGTATTCCTGACAGATATCAGTGTTCTAATGTAACTATCGCTAATTTTGAAAAAAAGAAAAAAAAAAAGATTTGGAAATAGCAAAGTGCTACTTGTATTTATTGCCCTTTAAAGGGACTCTGAACCCAAAATTTTTCTTTTGGAATAAAGAAAGAGCATGCAATTTTAAGCAACTGTCTAATTTACTCCTATTATCAATTTTTCTTCGTTCTCTTGCTATCATTATTTGAAAAAGAAGCCATCTAAGCTTTTTTTTGGTTTCAGTACTCTGGACAGCACTTTTTTATTGGTGGATGAATTTATCCACCAATCAGCAAGGACAACCCATATTGTTCACCAAAAATGGGCCGGCATCTTAACTTACATTCTTGCATTTCAAATAAAGATACCAAGAGAATGAAGAAAATTTGATAATAGGAGTAAATTCGAAATTTGCTTAAAATTTCATGCTCAATCTGAATCTAATAAAATTTTTGGGTACAGTGTCCCTTTAACTTGCAAAGAACATGTAAACTGGGTATTTCTAAATTCAGGACAAAATTTAGAAACTATTTAGCATGGTTATGTGTTGGTGGTTGTAGATGTGTAACAGATTTTGAGGGTCAAAGTTAGAAAAAGTGTTTTTGTTTCAGTTTTTTCATCATATTTTATATTTTATTTATAGTAAATTATAAGATATGATGAAAATAATGGTATCTTTAGAAAGTCCATTTAATGGCGAAAAAAACGGTATATAATATGTGTGGGTACAGTAAATGAGTAAGGAAAATTACAGCTAAGCACCGCAGAAATATAAAAATAGCCTTGGTCCCAAACGGTCAGAGAATGGAAAAGTGCTGTGGTCCTTAAAGGACCAGTCAACACAGTAGGTTTGCATAATCAACAAATGCAAGATAACAAGACAATGCAATAGCACTTAGTCTAAACTTCAAATGAGTATTAGATTTTTTTTTCTGACAATTTTAAAAGTTATGTCTTTTTCCACTCCCCCTGTACCATGTAACAGCTATCAGCCAATCACAAATGCATACACATACCATGTGACAGCAATCAGCCATTCACAAATGCATACACGCTTATTCTTGCACATGCTCAGTAGGAGCTGGTGACTCAAAAGTTTAAATATAAAAAGACTGTGCACATTTTGTTAATGGAAGTAAATTGGAAAGTTGACACTAAACCTATTTTTTTTTTTTCTTTCATGATTCAGATAGAGCATGCAATTTTAAGCAACTTTCTAATTTAGTCCTATTATCAATTTTTCTTCTTTCTCTTGCTATCTTTATTTAAAAGCAGGAATGTGATGCATAGGAGCCGGACCATTTTTGGTTGAGAACCTGGGTTATGCTTGATAATTGGTGGGTAAATTTAAAGGATTACTTTCCGTTATAATTTTTAAGCTAAACAACTAACATATTAAAGTTAATAAACATTAATTAAAACCTACTGACCTATATTTTCTCCAAAACAAAGTTTCATAACGTTCTAAAAGTTATATCTTTTATTTGCCGATGCCCACTATTTTCAGCACTGCATGTTCAAAATACTTAAACCAATGAAATTGTGTTTAAAGCGCCATTTTGAAACCTAGGTATTGTAAACGGATTTGTACAGAGCAAAGGATACCTGCATAGTGGGTTTGGAAAACAATTAAAATTGCAGACAAGATTTCTGATATACGGTAGAGATATGTTAATGAAATGCTATTGATAAAAAGCGTATTTGGGGTAATTAGTTAGTAACGGGAACCTGTGGATGACAGATAGAAGAGGCGCCTCATGGGACAAGTATCGTTTTAGACAGCAATGGGACACACATAAGCGGCGAACCCCCCACACAGAGTGTTACTCACAAGAGCGGCGGTACAAACGTGTACCCAGACAGGCAGCCTGATGAAACGACTATTTGTTGAGAAACGCGTTGCTGTACGCTTGTTTTTATCTGTTTGTACTCAATAAATGTATCTTTGAGCACATCACACCTGCCTGTTTTCTATTACCATTGCCGCTGGAGGATTTTGGCTACGTTCCGGATCCCCTTTGGAGGTCCGCTGTGTCGAGTTCCCTTCGACTCTATTGGTTCCCCTGCTGGGTTTACTCTGACGCCGCTTGCTGAGTGACGTTTGCCTAGCGTACTGAGTTTACGCCTGTCTGACGGGCGACCTTTGGTTCCGTCCTGCCTGTCTGGGTACACGTTTGTACCGCCGCTCTTGTGAGTAACACTCTGTGTGGGGGGTTCGCCGCTTATGTGTGTCCCATTGCTGTCTAAAACGATACTTGTCCCATGAGGCGCCTCTTCTATCTGTCATCCACAGGTTCCCGTTGTCCACTCATCATCCCTGAGAGAGCTGCCTGGATTTCCGTTTGCCGAATCCGCCATTAGCCATATGCTGTGATCATTTGCGCACTTCTATAGAGACTCTGTGTGCTTTCTCGGTTCTCTATAATCTAGTAATTAGTTAGTAACAGGCATAGAAAATATTTACTTACAGTGGCCCTTTAAGCCTCCAATAAGCAAGCAGTATCCATGGTGCTGAACCTAAAATGGGCTGGCTGCTAAAATTTATATTTCTGCTTTTAAAATAAAGATAGCAAGAGAACAAAGAAAATTTGATAGGAATAAATTAGAAAGTTGCTTAAAATTGCATGCTCTATCTGAATCATGAAAGAAAAAATATGGGTTTAGTGTCCCTTTTAAATGCAAATCAATAGATAATAAATAAAAAGTCATGTGATCAGGGGGCTGTAAAAAGAGGCTTAGATACAAAGTAATCACAGAGGTAAAAAGTATATTAATGTTGGCTGTGCAAAACTGGGGAATGGATAATAAAGGGATTTTCTTCCTAATGGGAAAGAGTCCACAGCCGCATTCATTACTTATGGGAAATAAGAACCTGGCCACCAGGAGGAGGCAAAGACCCACCAGCCAAAGGCTTAAATACTCCTCCCACTTCCCCTATCCCCCAGTTATTCTTTGCCTTTCGTCCCAGGAGGTGCTACCCTTCGTCACGAGATGGGAGTTTTAAGTAGTCCTGTCAGTCTCTCGTGTGAGGGCCTGGGCGAAAGTGAGAGTCCAGAGATGCAGTGGGAGCTTCCCCTGCGACACCATCCCGATTCGTATTCACAGCTCCTTTCGGCACTTGGCATTGTCGAACTTCGCTTCGATACCTGCTGTCCTCTCTCAAGTCCATGGCGGAGGCGATGCTATTATTCGTCACACTTGAAGGGCCGTGTTCTTGTTCCACGGCGTGGATTCCGGTAAGATTGTTTCATGTTATTACGTTACTGTAATGTAATTTGTTGTAACAGTTCAGTATGGGCCTCATTGGGGCTCCTTCTACTCGATCTAGGAATCAAGGGATTATCTCCCGTTTAAAGGGGTTTTGTGAACAGGATGGTATCGTTGGCTAGGCTTGTCCTTGAGCTCTTAGACTTGCTTGTTTGATATGGGGCCTATTTTGCCACCTTTTGGTTGGCACTTTTTGGATTTCGCGGCATCTGGTTACTGTGCGTGTGTACGCTTGGGTGGGTATTCTTCCCCTTCCGCATTCCTGACCGAGTGGCGACGGTGGAAAGAGTATGCTCCGCTGAGGCCTGCTCATAGGAGGTGGTGAGTGCGCCAGCCATTGTAGGTGTCAGGTGCCAGTTTTTTTCCAATTTGCGTTCTTATTTGAAGTCTAGCCATGGAGTATTCTAATGCACAGACTATTTTGATATCTGATTCCGAGTCGTCCTCGGATGAGGACTGTAATTTGGGTCTGTTATCGCAAGTCTGCCAATCTTGTCTTTCGTGCCTACATGGGTTGCCGGGTCCCTCGGGCTCTCTGAGACTTGTTGCTTGATCCGCCATCACAGATTGGAGAGACCGGTTGCTCCGTTAGAGTATTCCCCTGCCTGGTGCGGTCTCCTGAGGCTTTCCGGAAGTCGTATGAAGGAGTGCTGAGACGGGGTTAAGAACAATATACCCATGGAAGCCGGTGAACAGTACTGTGGAGTGGTGATTGTGCTAGTTATATTTTAAAACATTGTACGTGCGATTTTAACAGCGCTTGGTGTTTTATTGTTATTAACAGTGTTACTCTTAGAGTGGTATGCGCTCTGTGTTTTTTCTATTTCTACAGCTTTAATTGGAATCAGGAGCACAGCCCTGATATCTACACTAGAGCAGCATCCACGCATTTTATTACTACTTGGGAAGTATTTTACTAATATTATTTCTGTTTTATTTTCAAACCTTCTCACATTTGGGTCTGATGCTTGAAGGTGGCCTTGCTTTACTCAGGTGTTTATACTGGGCTCACTGTTTGTGATTGTATGGTATTGTACACGTCATTTGGCTCATATATACATTGTATCACTTTTCTCTGTTGAGCACAAACCTGCATGTTCTTTCAATTTGTACTTGATATATGAAACCTGAGCAGAGAAGCGCAGCTTAATTTTATGTAACTGCAGATACATGGTTCCTTCTGGGCGGATGCCTGCGGGTGCCCTTGTTTGTTCTTTTATCCAGTCCGGATTATTTATTTATTGCTTCCCTATGGGAATTCTTGGATTGCTCGATTTACTTTCTTTTACAGAAATTGTTCCCAGATCTTATCCGGAGTTGTTGGTGTGTTTTGTTGCTTGTTAGTGACGCACGTTTTGCCTGGCGGGTCCGGTAGGACTTGCAGGTTCACTTGTTCAGTGTTCGTTTATTTCACACAAAAAAAAGAAAGAACTATACTAATACTGCATTTTAGATCTG
This sequence comes from Bombina bombina, assembly GCF_027579735.1. NCBI lineage: Eukaryota > Metazoa > Chordata > Amphibia > Anura > Bombinatoridae > Bombina > Bombina bombina. The sequence goes on along the minus strand of NC_069503.1, from coordinate 930,802,998 downwards.
TGGGTCTGGATGTCAGAAGCGTTTGGGCTGGCCTGTGGCAGTTCTGCTTCAGACATAGGGCCGGTGGTGTCTCACTGTGTTCCTTATAGCTCAGGTGCTGGGCTGTGGTCCTTGCTATTTTGTGCGGTTATGACATTCGAGATGCCCTTTTGACTCGTGGTCATGGTCTAGTTTGATCGATACGTGGACTCTTAGGAGTCTGACACAAACTTGAAGGATGTGTGGTGTAGTGGTTCGCTCCGTCGCTCCTGCAGTTAAAGGTTGGGGGTTGAACCCGAGCGTGAAGCGCCTGCCTTCTGATCTGTAGTTGCTATTCTTCCATGGCAGTAGTTGTTTCTAATGGGACCTCTAGAGGTGGTTGGTTTCACTATCTTCACCTCTGGGAGCTTTTATGCTCGGGTTATGTGGTTTTCCTTTTTTGGTGCTGCCACTAGAGTTGTAGGTCCTTATGTCGCCCCTTTTTAGTGTTTAGGACCAGGTGACCTCTGTCCTAGGATTCTACTGTCCGTTGATTTAGGTTGCGGTTTTCATCACACTGTCTCCTTTGCGGAGATTGTTCGTCGGAACAGACTTTGGGAGTTGTACGTTGGGCTTCACGATGGCTTAGGGCAGACTTCGTTCCCTTCAAAGCTGAAGGCCAAGACTTCGAATCCAGCTCTGGCTTGTTGTTTCTTCAGCGAGTACCCTTTTTCACTGATGGGTTCCTAATAGCCTTGTTTAATTTGTGACTTGCAGGCGACCGAATGTCCTCCCTATTAGATTTTAGTGGGAATCTGGATGTGGACCTAGGGCTCCGGCGGTCTGGTTTCTCCTGTCCGTGGATTTTCCCTTGGACCTTAGAATTGAGATTAGGATGTGCTCCTTTGTCTCATTTATGGGGAGTTGAAAAGTTTCCGTTTCTCTTCCCGGTTGTCAAGCTGGGCTGGGGGTTTTGCCTCCATGAGGCCCTGCTGTTCGCCTTATGTCCTGATCTCGTTTTCGACCTGTAGGGTCTATGATAGCATGTTGGACCTTTTCCCGCTTCTGTGCTTAGTCGTTTGATGGACGGGCTTAGTGGGCTCGAGTGATTGTCTCTCTGAGGTTTCACGCAGTTAGTTGTTCTTCTGTGGCTTTTGCCAGACCTCTTTGGCGGGAGGCGCCCTTTGGGTGCTCGGTCTCTGGGTTATCATCCAGATGAGTATTTCTTATCTCGTATCTTCCACCGGGGGCCTTTTTGTCTCTATAGAGTGATGGCTTCCGGTGGTCCGTGGTTTCGGAGACGGGCTGACCATTGGGATTCTTATCACCCGTTTTCTAGGTAGCTTATCTCAAGGTTTTTTTTAAGTGACCGTTTATTACTCCCGTTTTTACTGAGGGGTGGTGTGTGCCGGTGGGGCGGCACTGGGCTTGTTTTCTTCTGTTAGCTGGTATGGGTTTTTCCCTTTGGTGTCCGGTTTATCATAGGAGTGCCCTTAGTCTCTGCTGTTAGCTGTTTGGTTGTTTTCTGGTTCTTGAGATCTGTTTGTTCTCTTCGGGTTCTCTGGTATTCTGCTGCGGTTCCTGTTTTTGGGACATGGGTCAGATTACGTCTGTCCGATGGTATGGGTTGTCTTCTTGATGGCCTGGGGTTTTTTCCTCCTTATATCGGGCTTATGTTCCCGTCGGGAATGGTCGCCGGTCCCCCTAGTTGGTGAGGGGCTTGCGGATGTTGCCTTGAGAAATGGTGTCCTTGGGGTCCGTGTTCTCGGCTGCGTCTATTTGTGGTGACTGTGCAAGTTCTCTGACCTGTTGGTAGATTTGCGTCAATAGCGCCGCCTGTTGTTTTTTTTTCAAGAGGTTATTGTTCCCTGTTTTTGGACGAGACTGGGTCTTTTTGTTTTGGGAATCTGTTTTTGGGTGGTGCCTTCATATGGTCCGCCGCTTACCCTCCCGTTTTGGCATTGTGTCCTCTTGTCTTCGGCATCAATTTCCCATAAGTAATGAATGCGACTGTGGACTCTTTCCCATTAGGTAGAAAAACATAAATTATGCTTACATGATAATTTTCTTTTCTTCCGTGGGAAAGAGTCCACAGCCACCCGCCCGTTTTTGAGGCGTTGTTGTTTTTTATCTTCTGGCACGTTTTTCACCTTGATGCTTATTCCACTGTTCCTTGTTCCTCGGCTGAATGACTGGGGGATAGGGGAAGTGGGAGGAGTATTAAGCCTTTGGTTGGTGGGTCTTTGCCTCCTCCTGTTGGCCAGGTTCTTATTTCCCATAAGTAATGAATGCGACTGTGGACTCTTTCCCACGGAAGAAAAGAAAATGATCAGGTAAGCATAATTTATGTTTTCTATCTTTTTAAACAATAAAAAAAATTAGTTGACTGTCCCTTTTAAAGTAAAATTCCAATGTATCACCAAAATGATTGATTCTGAGTTCTACATGGAAGTAACTGTAACTGGATAGATTGTATTTCCCTGCCTGGCAGCTCACTCGCTATGACTGACTCACCTGTACTTTGGGTAATGAAATTCTTAGAATCTGGAGGAAAGCTACCGAGGTTGAGAAACACTGATCTAAAGTTTATCACAGGGAATGTCCGTGGTAAAATGTGTACTGTCAATAAAAAAGTGTCACTGCACGTGCTAGGTATTGGGCCACAGTGAAATGTCACAAGGGAAAATATGTTGTGGTGAAATGTGTCAGCTACATCATGTGTGTGATGCAGTAACATGAATACTACTTCCCTCATTGTATGTTTCACATGATATTAAAGAACTTTATGTGTGTTTCCATATAAGTTGTTTATGTGTTGTTCCAAATAAATTCAAAAACTGAATGGTCCGACCTTATGTTCAAGAGAATCAGATTGAAAATACCCATTTTACCCACCAACAGTCTGTGTCACACCTAGCTATATTATTACCCTCCTGAGCAAATACGCAAGCCTTTTGTGTGATTCAGCCACAGAGCAAGTGCAGCGAGGCCATGTGCGCATGCATCTGCCATTTAAACATTGCGGTTATGGCTGCTAGAATTTATAGAAATGTATCAAGGTCTTGTGTAATCTATTTTCTGGGTGCTTAATTAAACAAATAATATTACACCATCACCTGGTTATGATACAATAAAACTGACTAATTAATAAGTAAATTAAAATCTAAACAGGTGTGTATAGGTGTAAGTCACATAGATGTACAGAAACCTAACTATGCAATTCACCCTGTATGTGTCCAAGTCTAAAGACACTGTATATTTTCAGCATAAATGTGCCATGTTTTAGGCACAAATAAATAGAAACAAAAGCAGTATCGTAAAGAAACTCTCCAAACTAATAAATATATTTACATAAACCTGACTGATCAAACACTAAATACATCAATAGATTGGGTTTTCTCAGCTACGCAGTCTCCAAATCCATGTCTGACAGGATAATCCATATATCTGCCCGTCGCACTTTTTATATGTGTAATTCTCACTGGGTAAATAATTTGTGTGGTATCACATTGGCACCAAGTATTCATAACTGAAATTTGTTTTTATCCTTAAAGTGTAGTACTACTTACTTAAAGGGATACTAACCCCTCATTTTTTCTTTCATGATTCAGATAGAGCACGCAATTTTAAGCAACTTTCTAATTTACTCCTATTATCAATTTTTCTTTGTTCTCATGTTAACTTGATTTGAAAAAGCAGTAATAAAAGGTTAGGAGCCGGCCCATTTTTTAGTTCAGCACCTTGGTAGAGCTTGCTGATTGGTTTGCTACATTTAGCCTCAAATCAGCAAGTGCTACCCATGTGCTGAACAAAAAATGGTCTGGCTCTAAAGCTTACAGTACTGCTTTTTCAAATCAAGATAACATGAGAACAAAGAAAAATTGATAATAGGAGTAAATTAGAAAGGTGCTTAAAATCTCACGCTCAATCTGAATCATGAAATAAAAAAATTGGGTTTAGTACCCCTTTAAAGGGACACGTAGGAAATACTATTTCATTCAGGATTCATATGGAGCATACAATTTTTAACAACTTCTATTTCTATATTCTGTTATCAAATGTACTTGATTCTCTTGTTAGCCTTTGTTAAAGGAATAACAAAACACTACTGTGAGCTAGCTGAGCATATCTGGTGAGCCAGTTTTAAGGAGATGTGTGTAGCTATCAATCAGAAGCTAGCTCCCTCTAGTACATTGCTGCTCCTGCCTATGCATGCTTACCAATACAACAACACAAACTAGAGAATATAAGTAAATTTGAAGTTGTTTAAAACTGCATGCGCTTTCTGAAACATGAAAGTTTAATTTGTTACTTTACTGTCCCTTTTAAACATGGTGTTCTCCATAGTTCCAGAGGTGCACAGCAATGTCTGGTAATATACAATGAGAATGAAGCACATTGGATAATAGATGTAAATTTAAAAGTTGGGTTTCATTTCCCTTTAAGGCAACATGTACTTAAGCAAAGCATATTTACATATTTGGTTTAAAACTAGCTGGTTACAACTGCCTGAGGGGATAATATAATAATTTAATTATCTATTGGTCATCCTTTTAACGCTGCTGTATAAAGATCAGCAGCATTAAACTAAACAGTACAGAGGTAGGTTTTAACTTATAAACACACTCACCTAGATTACGAGATTTGTCGGTAAAGCCGTGCGGGGCTAACGCTCAGTTTCAGCTCACCGCTCACCTACAAACAACGCTGGTATTACAGGTTTTATTTCAACCTGGCGTTAGCCTCTAAAAAGTGAGCGAATAGCAAAATTTAGCTCCACATCTCACCTCAATACCAGCGCTGCTTACGGTAGTGGTGAGCTGGCTAAACGTGCTCATGCACGACTTCCCTATAGGAATCAATGGGGAAGAATCGGCTGTAAAAAAAACCTAACACCTGCAAAAAAGCAGCGTTCAGCTCCTAACGCAGCCCCATTGATTCCTATGGGGAAACACTTTTTATGTCTACACCTAACACCCTAACATGAACCCTGAGTCTAAACACCCCTAATCTTACACTTATTAACCCCTAATCTGCCGTCCCCAACATCGCCGACACCTGCATTATATTATTAACCCCTAATCTTCCACTCCGGACACCGCCGCCACCTACATTATACTTATGAACCCCTAATCTGCTGCCCCTAACATCGCCGAACCCTACATTTTATTTATTAACCCCTACTCTGACCCCCCCCAATGTCGCTGCAACTATATTAAATGTTTTAACCCATAATCTACCGCCGCCAACATCGCCGCCACTATAATAAAGTTATTAACCCCTAAACCTAAGTCTAACCCTAACACCCCCTTAAACTTAAATTTAATTTAAAAAAATCTAAATAAAATTGCTATTATTAAATAAATTATTCCTATTTAAAACTAAATACTTACCTATAAAATAAACCCTAAGCTAGCTACAATATAACTAATAGTTACATTCTAGCTATCTCAGGGTTTATTTTTATTTTACAGGCAACTTTGTATTTATTTTAACTAGGTACAATAGTTATTAAATAGTTATTAACTATTTAATAACCACCTAGTTAAAATAAATACAAATTTACCTGTAAAATAAATCCTAACCTAAGTTACAATTACACCTAACACTACACTATCATTAAAGTAATTACCTAAACTAACTACAATTAAATACAATTAAATTAAATAAACTAAAGTACGAAAGAAACAAACACTAAATTACAAAAAATAATAAAATAATAACAATTTTAAACTAATTACTCCTAATCTAATCCCCCTAATAAAATAAAAAAGCCCCACAAAATAAAAAAAAACCCTACCCTATACTAAATTACAAATAGCCCTTAAAAGGGCCTTTTGCGGGGCATTGCCCCAAAGTAATCAGCTCTTTTACCTGTAAGAAAAAAAAATACAATACCCCCCCAACATTAAGACCCACCACCCACACACCCAACCCTACTCTAAAACCCACCCAATCCCCCCTTAATAAAACCTAACACTAACCCCTTGAAGATCACCGTACCTTGAGACATCTTCACCCAACCGGGCAGAAGTGATCCTATAGAGGGGAAGAAGTCTTCATCCGATCCGGGCAGAAGAGGACCTCCAGATGGGCAGAAGTCTTCATCCAGGCGGCATCTTCTATCTTCATCCATCCGTAGCGGAGCTGGTCCATCTTCAAGCCAGCCGACGCGGAGCATCCTCTTCCAACGACATCCAAATGAAGAATGAAGGTATCCTTTAAATGACGTCATCCAAGATGGCATCCCTTGAATTCCCTTGAATGACGTCATTTAAAGGAATCTTCATTCTTCATTTGGATGTCTGTAAAAATAAAAAAATAAACCCTGAAATAGCTACAATGTAACTATTATAGGTAAGTATTTAGTTTTAAATAGGAATAATTTATTTAATTGTAGTAATTTTATTTCATTTATATTTAAGTTAGGGGGGTGTTAGGGTTAGACTTAGGTTTAGGGGTTAATACATTTAATATAGTGGTGGCGACGTTGGGATCGGCAGATTGGGGGTTAATAAATGTAGGTAGGTGTCGGCGATGTTAGGGACGGCAGATTAGGGGTTAATAAAATGTAACTAGTGTTTGTGATGCAGGAGTGCTGCGGTTTAGGGGTTAATATACTTTTTATAGTGGCGGCGATGTCCAGTCGGCAGATTAGGGGTTAAAAACTTTAGTTAACTGTTTGCGATGTGGGGGGGACCTCGGTTTAGGGGTTAATAGGTAGTTTATGGGTGTTAGTGTACTTTTTAGCACTTTAGTTAAGAGTTTTATGTTCCGGTGTTAGCCCATAAAACTCTTAACTACTGACTTTTAAGTGCGGTAGGAGTCTTGACAGGAGAGGGTCTAACGCTCACTTTCTCCAAGACTCGTAATACCGGCCTTAGGAAAATCCCATTAAAAAGATAGGATACGCAATTGACGTAAGGGGATTTGCGGTATGCTCGAGTCGCGGAGAAAAAGTGAGCGGTACACCTGTACCTGCCAGACTCGTAATACCAGCGGGTGTTAAAAAGCAGCGTTGGGACCTCTCATCGCTGCTTTTTAACCCTAACGCAAGACTCGTAATCTAGCTGACTGTAATTAAAGGGACATGAAACCCAATTTATTGTTTTCATGATTCAGATAGAGCATATAATTTTAAACAACTTTCCAATGTTCATTTGTTATCTAATTTGCTTCATTCTCTTGGCATTCTTTGTTAAAAAAACATCTAAAAAAATCTAGATAGGCTCAGGAGCTTGACTCTAGCTTCTGATTGGTGGCTGAACTTGTATGCCCATTTTGATTGGCTAATAAATGTGTTCAGACAGTGTGTAGATACTTGCGCTGTAGAAGCGTTACTAAAGGCAGAGTACAAACGATAGGGGATCCCTAATTTCCCCAGAGAAAATAGAACAAAGACAGGTGATCTCTTTTGCAAGAGAATGTACTATGCGCTACAATATGTGGCTTAATTAGTAACTAGAATGGCAAATGGAAATCTAAATGTGTAGTAGATATCAATGTTGGATTAGAATGGTAGATTTAAATTTATATGTGGTCAGGGGGAGATGATATGAATAGTGAACAATAATATCAGTGTTAAAAATATTTAATATATATAGAGTGGTGTTTACAATACTAAAAAATGTTTACATTAAAACACAGCAATTGCTCACAAAAAGCATAATATCAGCAAATTTGATGCAACATATACATAATAGGGGTGTGCATGACTAATATTTTTACAATTGACTAGTCGAAAGCACCCCCTTTTGCCAGAAAATAGGTAATAAAATGTAAAATATTTTTAATGTAATTGTAAAATGTTCTTTTTTTTATTTACTTTTAAAACCTAGTCAACACAACAACCCCAATATGTGAACAAAAAACAAAATCTGCAAAGCGTGTCCATGCAAGTTTTTATTTAACAAAAACATCAACTCATATTAGCTATCAGAGTCAACGTTGTTTCAGCACGCACAGTGTCATATTGCCGTTTTCTTACTGTAAAAGCTGCAATGGATGTTTGTTGCTGTCCTATTTCTTTCTCTGTCGCTACCAATGCAGACGGGTGTTTGTTTTTTAGGTGGCTTAACATGGAAGTCGCAGATTTATTTTACTGCAATTGCACGCCGCAAATGTTGCACTTTACTGCCTTTACATGTAGTTTTACAAAATATTTCCAAGCAGGACTTTTTGTTGAAGATGCCATTTCTTTCATGTAATTAGCAAGAGTCCATGAGCTAGTGAAGTATGGGATATACATTCCTACTAGGAGGGGCAAAGTTTCCCAAACCTTAAAATGCCTACAAATACACCCCTCACCACACCCACAATTCAGTTTTACAAACTTTGCCTCCTATGGAGGTGGTGAAGTAAGTTTGTGCTAGATTCTACGTTGATATGCGCTCCGCAGCAGGTTGGAGCCCGGTTTTCCTCTCAGCGTGCAGTGAATGTCAGAGGGATGTGAGGAGAGTATTGCCTGTTTGAATTCAATGATCTCCTTCTACGGGGTCTATTTCATAGGTTCTCTGTTATCGGTCGTAGAGATTAATCTCTTACCTCCTTTTTCAGATCGACGATATACTCTTATAAATATACCATTACCTCTGCTGATTTTCGTTTCAGTACTGGTTTGGCTTTCTACAAACATGTAGATGAGTGTCCTGGGGTAAGTAAGTTTTATTTTCTGTGACACTCTAAGCTATGGTTGGGCACTTTTTTAATAAAGTTCTAAATATATGTATTCAAACATTTATTTGCCTTGTCTCAGGATGTTCAACATTCCTTATTTTCAGACAGTCAGTTTCATATTTGGGATAATGCATTTGAATCAAATATTTTTCTTACCTTAAAGATTTGACTTTTTTCCCTGTGGGCTGTTAGGCTCGCGGGGGCTGAAAATGCTTCATTTTATTGCGTCATTTTTGGCGCGGACTTTTTTGGCGCAAAAAATCTTTTCTGTTTCCGGCGTCATACGTGTCGCCGGAAGTTGCGTCATTTTTGACGTTCTTTTGCGCCAAAAAATGTCGGCGTTCCGGACGTGGCGTCATTTTTGGCACCAAAAGCATTTAGGCGCCAAATAATGTGGGCGTCTTATTTGGCGCTAAAAAAATATGGGCGTCGCTTTTGTCTCCACATTATTTAAGTCTCATTATTTATTGCTTCTGGTTGCTAGAAGCTTGTTCACTGGCATTTTTTCCCATTCCTGAAACTGTCATTTAAGGAATTTGATCAATTTTGCTTTATATGTTGTTTTTTCTCTTACATATTGCAAGATGTCTCACGTTGCATCTGAGTCAGAAGATACTTCAGGAAAATCGCTGTCTGGTGCTGGAACTACCAAAGCTAAGTGTATCTGCTGTAAACTTTTGGTAGCTATTCCTCCAGCTGTTGTTTGTATTAATTGTCATGACAAACTTGTTAATGCAGATAATATTTCCTTTAGTAATGTACCATTACCTGTTGCAGTTCCATCAACATCTAATGTTCAGAATGTTCCTGATAACATAAGAGATTTTGTTTCTGAATCCATCAAGAAGGCTATGTCTGTTATTCCTCCTTCTAGTAAACATAAAAAATCTTTTAAAACTTCTCTTTATACAGATGAATTTTTAAATGAACATCATCATTCTGATTCTAATGACTCTTCTGGTTCAGAGGATTCTGTCTCAGAGATTGATGCTGATAAATCTTCATATTTATTTAAAATGGAATTTATTCGTTCTTTACTTAAAGAAGTACTAATTGCTTTAGAAATTGAGGATTCTGGTCCTCTTGATACTAAATCTAAACGTTTAGATAAGGTCTTTAAATCTCCTGTGGTTATTCCAGAAGTTTTTCCTGTTCCTGGTGCTATTTCTGAAGTAATTTCCAGAGAATGGAATAATTTGGGTAATTCATTTACTCCTTCTAAACGTTTTAAGCAATTATATCCTGTGCCGTCTGACAGATTAGAATTTTGGGACAAAATCCCTAAAGTTGATGGGGCTATTTCTACCCTTGCTAAACGTACTACTATTCCTACGTCAGATGGTACTTCGTTTAAGGATCCTTTAGATAGGAAAATTGAATCCTTTCTAAGAAAAGCTTATCTGTGTTCAGGTAATCTTAGACCTGCTATATCATTGGCTGATGTTGCTGCAGCTTCAACTTTTTGGTTGGAAACTTTAGCTCAACAAGTAACAGATCATGATTCTCATAATATTATTCTTCTTCTTCAACATGCTAATAATTTTATCTGTGATGCCATTTTTGATATTATCAGAGTTGATGTCAGGTTTATGTCTCTAGCTATTTTAGCTAGAAGAGCTTTATGGCTTAAAACTTGGAATGCTGATATGTCTTCTAAATCAACTCTACTTTCCATTTCTTTCCAGGGTAACAAATTATTTGGTTCTCAGTTGGATTCTATTATCTCAACTGTTACTGGTGGGAAAGGAACTTTTTTACCACAGGATAAAAAATCTAAGGGTAAAAACAGGGCTAATAATCATTTTCGTTCCTTTCGTTTCAACAAAGAACAAAAGCCTGATCCTTCATCCTCAGGAGCAGTTTTAGTTTGGAAACCATCTCCAGTCTGGAATAAATCCAAGCCTTCTAGAAAAGCAAAGCCAGCTTCTAAGTCCACATGAAGGTGCGGCCCTCATTCCAGCTCAGCTGGTAGGGGGCAGGTTAGGTTTTTTCAAAGAAATTTGGATCAATTCTGTTCACAATCTTTGGATTCAGAACATTGTTTCAGAAGGGTACAGAATTGGTTTCAAGATAAGACCTCCTGCAAAGAGATTTTTTCTTTCCCGTGTCCCAGTAAATCCAGTGAAAGCTCAAGCATTTCTGAAATGTGTTTCAGATCTAGAGTTGGCTGGAGTAATTATGCCAGTTCCAGTTCTGGAACAGGGGATGGGGTTTTATTCAAATCTCTTCATTGTACCAAAGAAGGAGAATTCCTTCAGACTAGTTCTGGATCTAAAAATATTGAATCGTTATGTAAGGATACCAACGTTCAAAATGGTAACTGTAAGGACTATCTTGCCTTTTGTTCAGCAAGGGCATTATATGTCCACAATAGATTTACAGGATGCATATCTGCATATTCCGATTCATCCAGATCATTATCAGTTCCTGAGATTCTCTTTTCTGGACAAGCATTACCAGTTTGTGGCTCTGCCGTTTGGCCTAGCTACAGCTCCAAGAATTTTTACAAAGGTTCTCGGTGCCCTTCTGTCTGTAATCAGAGAACAGGGTATTGTGGTATTTCCTTATTTGGACGATATCTTGGTACTTGCTCAGTCTTTACATTTAGCAGAATCTCATACGAATCGACTTGTGTTGTTTCTTCAAGATCATGGTTGGAGGATCAATTCACTAAAAAGTTAATTGATTCCTCAGACAAGGGTAACCTTTCTGGGTTTCCAGATAGATTCAGTGTCCATGACTCTGCCTTTGACAGACAAGAGACGTCTAAAATTGATTTCAGCTTGTCGAAACCTTCAGTCACAATCATTCCCTTCGGTAGCCTTATGCATGGAAATTCTAGGTCTTATGACTGCTGCATCGGACGCGATCCCCTTTGCTCGTTTTCACATGCGACCTCTTCAGCTCTGTATGCTGAATCAATGGTGCAGGGATTACACAAAGATATCTCAATTAATATCTTTAAAACCGATTGTACGACACTCTCTAACGTGGTGGACAGATCACCATCGTTTAATTCAGGGGGCTTCTTTTGTTCTTCCGACCTGGACTGTAATTTCAACAGATGCAAGTCTCACAGGTTGGGGAGCTGTGTGGGGATCTCTGACGGCACAAGGAGTTTGGGAATCTCAGGAGGTGAGATTACGATCAATATTTTGGAACTCCGTGCAATTTTCAGAGCTCTTCAGTCTTGGCCTCTTCTGAAGAGAGAATCGTTCATTTGTTTTCAGACAGACAATGTCACAACTGTGGCATACATCAATCATCAAGGAGGGACTCACAGTCCTCTGGCTATGAAAGAAGTATCTCGAATTCTGGTTTGGGCGGAATCCAGCTCCTGTCTAATCTCTGCGGTTCATATCCCAGGTATAGACAATTGGGAAGCGGATTATCTCAGTCGCCAAACGTTGCATCCGGGCGAATGGTCTCTTCACCCAGAGGTTTTTCTTCAGATTGTTCAAATGTGGGAGCTTCCAGACATAGATCTGATGGCGTCTCATCTAAACAAGAAACTTCCCAGGTATCTGTCCAGATCCCGGGATCCTCAGGCGGAAGCAGTGGATGCATTATCACTTCCTTTGAAGTATCATCCTGCCTATATCTTTCCGCCTCTAGTTCTTCTTCCAAGAGTAATCTCCAAGATTCTGAAGGAATGCTCGTTTGTTCTGCTGGTAGCTCCAGCATGGCCTCACAGGTTTTGGTATGCGGATCTTGTCCGGATGGCCTCTTGCCATCCGTGGACTCTTCCGCTAAGACCAGACCTTCTGTCGCAAGGTCCTTTTTTCCATCAGGATCTCAAATCCTTAAATTTAAAGGTATGGAGATTGAACGCTTGATTCTTGGTCAAAGAGGTTTCTCTGACTTTGTGGTTAATACTATGTTACAGGCTCGTAAATCTGTATCCAGAGAGATATATTATAGAGTCTGGAAGACTTATATTTCTTGGTGTCTTTCTCATCATTTTTCTTGGCATTCTTTTAGAATTCCGAGAATTTTACAGTTTCTTCAGGATGGTTTAGATAAAGGTTTATCCGCAAGTTCTTTGAAAGGACAAATCTCTGCTCTTTCTGTTCTTTTTCACAGAAAGATTGCTAATCTTCCTGATATTCATTGTTTTGTACAAGCTTTGGTTCGTATAAAACCTGTCATTAAGTCAATTTCTCCTCCTTGGAGTTTGAATTTGGTTCTGGGGGCTCTTCAAGCTCCTCCGTTTGAACCTATGCATTCATTGGACATTAAATTACTTTCTTGGAAAGTTTTGTTCCTTTTGGCCATCTCTTCTGCCAGAAGAGTCTCTGAATTATCTGCTCTTTCTTGTGAGTCTCCTTTTCTGATTTTTCATCAGGATAAGGCGGTGTTGCGAACTTCTTTTGAATTTTTACCTAAGGTTGTGAATTCCAACAACATTAGTAGAGAAATTGTGGTTCCTTCATTATGTCCTAATCCTAAGAATTCTAAGGAGAAATCGTTGCATTCTTTGGATGTTGTTAGAGCTTTGAAATATTATGTTGAAGCTACTAAGTCTTTCCGAAAGACTTCTAGTCTATTTGTTATCTTTTCCGGTTCTAGAAAAGGCCAGAAAGCTTCTGCCATTTCTTTGGCATCTTGGTTGAAATCTTTAATTCATCATGCCTATGTCGAGTCGGGTAAAACTCCGCCTCAAAGGATTACAGCTCATTCTACTAGGTCAGTTTCTACTTCCTGGGCGTTTAGGAATGAAGCTTCGGTTGATCAGATTTGCAAAGCAGCAACTTGGTCCTCTTTGCATACTTTTACTAAATTCTACCATTTTGATGTATTTTCTTCTTCTGAAGCAGTTTTTGGTAGAAAAGTACTTCAGGCAGCGGTTTCAGTTTGAATCTTCTGTTTATGTTTTTCATTAAACTTTATTTTGGGTGTGGATTATTTTCAGCAGGAATTGGCTGTCTTTATTTTATCCCTCCCTCTCTAGTGACTCTTGCGTGGAAAGATCCACATCTTGGGTAGTCATTATCCCATACGTCACTAGCTCATGGACTCTTGCTAATTACATGAAAGATAACATAATTTATGTAAGAACTTACCTGATAAATTCATTTCTTTCATATTAGCAAGAGTCCATGAGGCCCGCCCTTTTTTGTGGTGGTTATGATTTTTTTGTATAAAGCACAATTATTCCAATTCCTTATTTTATATGCTTTCGCACTTTTTTCTTATCACCCCACTTCTTGGCTATTCGTTAAACTGAATTGTGGGTGTGGTGAGGGGTGTATTTGTAGGCATTTTAAGGTTTGGGAAACTTTGCCCCTCCTGGTAGGAATGTATATCCCATACGTCACTAGCTCATGGACTCTTGCTAATATGAAAGAAATGAATTTATCAGGTAAGTTCTTACATAAATTATGTTTTTTTGCAAAATTTGTTTTGTCTACTATGAGTACAAAATAACACGTCATCATAACTGCCGCCAAGTGAGACAATCCGCGATCGGTAGTAGGCTTAGACTAAGGCTACGGGCTGGTAGGCTGACTACGGGCTGTTTTTGACTTTCAAAATATAGCAAAATTTAATATATCAGTAATCGACTAATGCCGTAGAAGTCGAACAATGAGAGACTAATCGATTAGTCGACTAGTCTAACTCAGCACTTATAAACTATATTAGCCCTTAGAAAATAAGATACATACATATAGGCCCCTATTTATCAAGGTCTGGCGGACCTGATCCGACAGACCTCGCTGAATACGGCGAGCAATACGCTCGCCATATTCAGTATTGCACCAGCAGCTCACAAGAGCTGCTGGTGCAACGCCGCTCCCTGCAGACTCGCGGCCAAGGGGGGTGTCAATCAACCTGATCGTACTCGATCGGGTTGATTTCCGGCGATGTCTGTCCGCCTGCTCAGAGCAGGCGGACAGGTTATGGAGCAGCAGTCTTTGTGACCGCTGCTTCATAACTGCTGTTTCTGGCGAGCCTGCAGGCTCGCCAGAAACACGGGGCATCAAGCTCCATTCGGAGCTTGATACATATGCCCCATAGAATGAATACAAACGTTTAAAATACAAAATACAATAAGGGATCCAAATGACTTCTTGCAGCAGTCTTTAGATGAAATTCAAAGGGAGCCGGAAACAACCAGAAATCTTTCTAATTAGGGGTGGTTGGATAACATCCGCACCTGCGTACCCCCTCCGGTAATCCCTCTACTTGGCAATAACAAAAACCTCTGTTAGCAATCAGAGTGCTCAACGATCTGTGTGCTGGGCTGCGTTCCCTTGAAACTTGGCGCCTCGGCACAAACTGGGCTACGGAAGCCCAAATAGAACAAGATACAGAGTAACACGTTTCAGCCTGGAATGGCCTTTGTCAAACTCTAAAAAAGGATGTATTCTTACCGGCATATATACCCCTGATTTAACCGCAATTAGTATAATCAATAAGGTGCCTAACATTTAATTGAATCATACAGCTGTAGATGAATACTATTTAAAAATATATTTAAAAAAGAATATATATATATATATATATATATACACAGTGTATGTATATATATATGTATGTATATATATATATATATATATATATATATATATATATATATATATATATATATATATATATAAGAAAATACTAATTCATTATAAAAAGCAGGGTATTATAATAAATAATAATAAAGAGTAAGATATTGCCAGGTAAAAAAACATTTACAAACCCTATATTGCATAATTATACATAAATTGTACATATAACAAACAGGCATCATACTTTGTAGCGACAAGAAAGTACAAAATACAAAATATTAACAAAATAAATAGTTTATATAATAATAAGTGTGTATGTAATGTATATTTGGGTATAAGAAGAAGGGGCAAAAGAGGAAAGACATGAATTAGAGAGAGTAATTTATATATGAATATAGATATAGATGGAACTAATAGAATTTTTTAAAATCATTTTCTATTAGTTCCATCTATATTCATATTTAAATTACTCTCTCTGATTGACGTCTTTCACCTTTTGCCCCTTCTTCTTATACCAGGCTGAAATGCGTTACTCTGTATCTTGTCCTATTTGGGCTTCTGTAACCCAGTTTGTGCCGAGGCACCATTTCAAGTGAACGCCGCCCAGTACACGGATTGTTGAGCCCTCTGACTGCTAACAGAGGCTTTTGTTATTGCTAAGTATAGGGATTACCGGAGGGGGTACACGGTTGCGGATGTTATACAATCACCCCTAATTGGAAAAATTGCTGGATGAGGTGCACGATTACGGACAACATCCAAACCAATTCCCGGTTGTTTCCGGCTCCCTTTGAATTTCATCTAAAGACTCCTGCGAGAAGTCATTTGGATCCGTTATTGGATTTTGTATTTCTAAAGTTTGTATTCATTCTATATGTATGCATTTTATTTTCCACTTATGTATACGTTGTATCAAATTTGCTGATATTATGCTTTTTGTAAGCAATTGCTGCTTTTTTTTTTTTTTTTTTTATATTCTTTTTTATTCAAGGAACGCAGGTGCAATACAAAAGCAAATATAGTCACAATACATAAATTAATGGAGAGCATAGAACAGCAGGTAGGTCAAATGCACATGCAAGTAGATAACATTACAGGATGAGTTATTACAACTTGTAGAGCTGTGGATCCATTAAATGTACAGATTATTAAAACAGGAGATATATACAGTTCTACTTAATTCAAAGTTGGCATAGTTATGGGACGCACATTTTATGAGTGGAAGTAATGCTTTTAACATATAAAGAGAATTAAAATATAGGGACAACCCACAATAAGGTCACCTGAGTTCCTTAATTTTTCCATTAAACAGACACACAAACAAACTAACAAACAAACAAACAATAAACAAAACAACTTAACCAAACTAAATATATATTCTAAACACAATCCCAATTGACCTCCAAATTTGATAGGTACCCCATCCCTTTTGTAGGTATGTAGACGAGCTGACAATGTATATACTACCCAGCAATGTAAAACAAACAAGCTTATGCGTTTAAAGTGACAAAGGGTCTGCCAAAGCTCCATTAATAATAGTTTCCTTAGAGAAGTGTGCCTGATTCTATTAATAAGTTGTCCTGTCTAATAGTTTACCCTCCATAAAGCAGTTTCTTTCAGACTGAGACATCCAGCTTCCCTAGAGGAGTCCTCTTGCATCTGAGGACCACTATAGAGGGCTTATTTCTTTCCTAATCGTGTTTGAGGGCAGGTAGGAGCCACAGCAGAGCTGTGGCAAGGTGTAACTGTCCTTTAATGGTGGTTGACGTTTTTTTTAATCCGGTTTGGGAGCTAAGGGGTTAATCATCAATTTGCAAGTGGGTGCAATGTTGCTTTAGTCCCTTACCCACACTGTAAAAATTTCGAAGTCTTTACTACATTTTAACCCTGTTTTGCAGTTTAAGTGTTAGTTTTTTTCTCTTAAAGGCACAGTACCGTTTTTGTTTAATTGCTGTTTCACATTTATTAAAGTGTTTTCCAAGCTTGCTGGTGTCATTGCTAGTCTGTTTAAACATGTCTGACATAGAGGAAACTCCTTGTTCGATATGTTTAGAGGCCATTGTGGAACCCCCTCTTAGAATGTGTACCAAATGTACTGAAGTATCTATAAACTATAAAGACCATATC
This sequence comes from Bombina bombina, assembly GCF_027579735.1. Classification (NCBI taxonomy): domain Eukaryota; kingdom Metazoa; phylum Chordata; class Amphibia; order Anura; family Bombinatoridae; genus Bombina; species Bombina bombina. The sequence goes on along the minus strand of NC_069503.1, from coordinate 930,785,737 downwards.
ATCGCTTTTAAAGATTTATCACCAGAGAATTCCCAGACTGAAAAAAAAGGGAGGTTATGCCATCTAGCTTTCCCCATGTGTCAGAACCTATATCTCCCGCCCAAGTGACGCCAAGTACATCTAGCGTGTCTAATTCTTTTACTTTACAGGACATGGCGGCAGTTATGACTAATACCCTTACAGAGGTATTGTCCAAACTGCCAGGGTTACAAAGAAAGCGAGGCAGCTCTGGGGCTAGAACAAATATAGAGCTTTCTGACGCTTTAATAACTGTGTCCGATATACCCTCACTAGGCTCCGAAGCCGGTGCAAGGGAGTTTCTATCTGAGGGTGACATTTCAGATTCAGGGAAGGCTTTACTTCAGTCCGATTCTGAAATGACAGCGTTTAAATTTAAGCTCGAACACCTACGCTTATTGCTCAGGGAGGTTTTAGCGACTCTGGAGGACTGTGACCCCGTTGTGGTTCCAGAGAAATAGTGTAAAATGGACAAATACTTTGCAGTGACTGTTTACACTGATGTGTTTCCAGTCCCTAAGAGGTTTTTGGAAATTATTACTAAGGAATGGGATAAACCAGGTGTGCCGTTCTCTCCCCCTCCTGCTTTTAAAAAGATGTTTCCATAGATGTCGCCATACGGGACTCGTGGCAGACGGTCCCTAAGGTGGAGGGAGCTGTTTCTACCCTAGCTAAGCGTACAACTATCCCTGTCGAGGACAGGTGTGCTTTCCTAGATCCTATGGATAAAAAATTGGAGGGTCTCCTTAAGAAAATTTTTATTCATCAAGGTTTTATTCTCCAGCCTCTTGCATGCATTGCTCCAGTTACTGCTGCAGTGGCTTTTTGGTTCGAGTCTCTTGAGGAGGCTCTACAGGTGGAGACCCCGTTAGATGATATCTTAGACAGGATTAAAGCTCTTAAGTTAGCTAATTCCTTTATTTCTGACGCTGTTTTTCATTTAACCAAGCTAACGGCTAAGAATTCAGGTTTTGCCATTCTGGCGCGTAGGGCGCTATGGCTTAAGTCCTGGTCAGCAGACGTTACTTCAAAGTCTAAGCTTTTTAACATCCCCTTCAAAGGACAGACCCTATTCAGGCTCGGCCTGAAGGAGATCATCTCTGACATTTCCGGAGGAAAAGGTCACACCCTTCCTCAGGATAGGTCCAATAAATTAAGGACCAAACAGAATAATTTTCATTCCTTTCGAAACTTCAAGGGTGGCGCAGCTTCGGCTTCCTCTAATGCAAAACAAGAGGGAAATTTCGCCCAGTCCAAACCAGTCTGGAGACCTAACCAGACTTGGAACAAAGGGAAGCAGGCCAAAAAGCCTGCTGCTGCCTCTAAGACAGCATGAAGGAGTAGCCCCTGATCCGGGACCGGATCTAGTCGGGGGCAGACTTTCTCTCTTCGCCCAGGCTTGGGCAAGAGACGTCCAGGATCCCTGGGCACTAGAGATTGTTTCCCAGGGATATCTTCTGGAAATTTAAAGGTTCATCTCCAAAGGGGAGATTTCATCTCTCACAACTATCTGCAAACCAGATAGAGAGAGGCATTCTTACGTTGCGTTCAAGACCTATTGGTTTTGGGAGTGATCCACCCAGTTCCAAGAGAGGAACAGGGGCAGGGTTTCTATTCAAACCTGTTTATAGTTCCCAAAAAAGAGGGAACTTTCAGACAAATCTTGGATCTCAAGATCCTAAACAAATTTCTCAGGGTCCCATCCTTCAAGATGGAGATAATCGAACCATCCTCCCTTTGATACAGGAGGGGCAATATATGACTACCGTGGACTTGAAGGATGCTTATCTCCACATTCCGATTCACAGAAAGCATCATCAGTTCCTCAGGTTCGCCTTCCTAGACAGGCATTACCAGTTTGTGGCTCTTCACTTCAGGTTAGCCACGGCACCAAGAGCCTTTACGAAGGTCCTAGGGTCCCTTCTGGCGGGTTCTAAGGCTGCCGGGCATAGCGGTGGCTCCTTACCTAGACGACATTCTGATCCAGGCGTCGACTTTTCAAATCGCCAAGTCCCATACGGACATTGTTCTGGCCTTTCTGAGGTCTCACGGGTGGAAAGTGAACAGAGAAAAAGAGTTCTCTCTCTCCTCTCACAAGAGTTTCCTTCCTAGAAACTCTGATTGATAGATTCAGTAGAAATGAAAGAGGTCAGGATATCAAAGCTTCTAACTTTCTGCCGTGTTCTTCATTCCACTTCTCGGCCGTCAGTGGCTCAGTGTATGGCAATGATCGGCCTAATGGTGGCGGCAATGGACATAGTTCCGTTTGCCCGCCTACATCTCAGACCACTGCAACTTTGCATGCTCAATCAATGGAATGGGGACTACACAGATTTGTCTCCTCTGTTAAATCTGGATCAAGAGACCAGGGATTCTCTCCTCTGGTGGTTATCTCGGGTCCATCTGTCCAGGGGAATGAGTTTCCGCAGGCCAGAGTGGACTATAGTGACGACAGACGCCAGCCTTCTGGGCTGGGGCGCAGTCTGGAACTCCCTGAAGGCTCAGGGTTCGTGGACTCAGGAGGAAGCCCTCCTTCCGATAAACATTCTGGAACTCAGAGCGATATTCAATGCTCTTCAAGCCTGGCCTCAGCTAGCTGCGGTCAGATTCATCAGATTTCAGTTGGACAATATCATGACTGTAGCCTATATCAACCATCAGGGGGGAACAAGAAGCCCCCTGGCAATGATGGAGGTTTCCAGGATAATTCTGTGGGCAGAGGTTCACTCTTGCCATCTCTCAACTATCCATATCCCAGGAATAGAGAACTGGGAGGCGGACTTTCTAAATCGGCAGACCTTTCATCCGGGGGAGTGGGAACTCCATCCGGATTTGCCCAGCTGATTCAACTATGGGGCAAACCAGAACTGGATCTGATGGCGTCTCGTCAGAACGCCAAGCTTCCTTGTTACGGGTCCAGGTCAAGGGATCCCCAGGCAGCACTGATAGATGTTCTAGCAGTGCCCTGGTCCTTCAACCTGGCTTATGTGTTTCCACCATTTCCTCTCCTCCCTCGTCTGATTGCCAAGATCAAGCAGGAGAGAGCTTCGGTGATTTTGATAGCACCTGCGTGGCCACACAGGACTTGGTATGCAGATCTGGTGGACATGTCTGCCGCTGAGGCAGGACCTTCTACTCCAAGGTCCATTCAAACATCCAAATCAAATTTCTCTGCGTCTGACTGCTTGGAGATTGAACGCTTGATTTGATCAAAACGTGGTTTCTCCGAGTCGGTCATTGATACCTTGATTCAGGCTCGAAAGCCTGTCACCAGGAAAATTTATCATAAGATATGGTGTAAATATCTTCATTGGTGTGAATCCAAGGGTTACTCATGGAGTAAGGTCAGGATTCCTAGGATTTTATCTTTTCTCCAAGAAGGATTGGAACATGGATTATCAGCTAGTTCCTTAAAGGGACAGATCTCTGCTCTGTCTATTCTTTTACACAAGCGTCTGGCTGATGTTCCAGACGTTCAGGCGTTTTGTCAGGCTTTAGTTAGAATCAAGCCTGTGTTTAAACCTGTTGCTCCGCCATGGAGTTTAAATTTAGTTCTTAAAGTTCTTCAAGGGGTTCCGTTTGAACCTTTGCATTCCATAGATATCAAGCTTTTATCTTGGAAAGTTCTGTTCTTAGTAGCTATCTCTTCAGCTCAAAGAGTTTCTGAGCTATCTGCCTTACAGTGTGATTCCCCTTATCTGATCTTCCATGCAGATAAGGTAGTTTTGCGTACCAAACCTGGGTTTCTTCCTAAGGTAGTATCTAATAAGAATATCAATCAGGAAATTGTTGTTCCGTCACTGTGTCCTAATCCTTCTTCAAAGAAGGAACGTCTGTTACACAATCTTGACGTGGTTCGTGCTTTAAAGTTTTATTTACAAGCTATTAAGGATTTTCGTCAAACATCTGCATTGTTTGTTGTCTACTCTGGGAAGAGGAGAGGCCAAAAGGCTTTGGCAACTTCTCTTTCTTTTTGGCTGAGAAGCATAATCCAGTTAGCTTATGAGACTGCTGGCCAGCAGCCTCCTGAAAGAATTACAGCTCATTCTACTAGAGCGGTGGCTTCCACTTGGGCATTTAAACATGAGGCCTCTTTTGAACAGATTTGTAAGACGGCGACTCGGTCTTCGCTTCATACTTTTTCTAAATTCTACAAATTTGATACTTTTGCTTCCTCTGATGCTATTTTTGGGAGAAAGGTCTTGCAGGCAGTGGTGCCTTCCGTTTAAGTTCCTTGTCCCTCCCTTCATCTGTGTCCTAAAGCTTTGGTATTGGTATCCCACAAGTAATGGATGAACCCGTGGACTGGATACACCTTACAAGAGAAAACAAAATTTATGCTTACCTGATAAATTTCTTTCTCTTGTGGTGTATCCAGTCCACGGCCCGCCCTGTCACTTTAAGGCAGGTGTTTTTATTTTTAAAACTACAGTCACCACTGCACCCTATAGTTTCTCCTTTTTCTTACTTGTCTTCAGTTGAATGACTGGAGGTGGGGGTTAGGGGAGGAGCTATATAGACAGCTCTGCTGTGGGTGTCCTCTTTGCAACTTCCTGTTGGGAAGGAGAATATCCCACAATTAATGGATGAACCCGTGGACTGGATTCACCACAAGAGAAAGAAATTTATCAGGTAAGCATAAATTTTGTTTTTGCTAGAAGAAATGGGGAAGGCTAACTTACAATGAGGGTGAATTGCGACTATCACGTTTAGATTGTACTGCAAATAGTTTACAATACGTGCAAAAGATCACACTACTGGGGATTACCAGGACATATATGAGATAGTCATACTAAGAGCTTAGTTACCCTGTATGATATTTTACCCTCAGTAAACAGTGGGCCAGCATTTAAATTAGAAGATATAACTGTGTGATATGACATGTGAGGGTCCCCGTCTGTTTAGAATGAAATAACTTGTATAACTCGATAGTTGAATGGGTTTTTCCAGGGATGTTTTAGTTTCCTGGATATGTCTGAGGGAAATAATATTGGTGATATTCGTATTGTCAGCCTAAATATGCTTTTACTAAAAAATATGAGCAAGACTAAATTACAAGGAACGTGAGTTGCGACTGTCGTGTATAGATTGTACCGCAAGTGGTTTGCAATACGTGCCATAGATCACATTACTCGGGATAACCAGGGCATATATGAGATAGCCATAATAAGAGATTAATAGGGCAATGTATCTTGTTGAGAATAAATAACCGTTTGCTACTGAATTACATATAGATATGGATGAATCTCTAATCTACCAGGGTACATATTGATTGACCAATTCAGCCCATAATGAGTACAGTGTTTCGTATTTTGTCAATTAGGGAGCACAAATAATATAATAAAACTATAACAAACCACATTTACAACAGCAACACCCAGCATAACCCAATCTGCATTTCTATGGGATAAAATAGAGTATGACAACTGCTGTCTAACAGATATACTTACAGGGTGGGAATAATTTATAGATGTTAGATATTTTTTACAGGTAGATCTAAACTAATTGGTATGTGCACACAATGCTGCTAATGAATTGTACTGCCTGAAAAGTTTGCTTTAATGTCCTGAAATGTAAAAAAAAATAAGAGCAGCAAAACGATCAGGATCAGACCTATATGTAGGAACAATACACATATAACATGGTCAGGTTTAAAAGCAAGTTAAGGCATCTGCTGACTGATGAGTTTGCATAGTGGATGGGGTTGAGCAGATGCACGCAGACATTTCAGTATGCTAGCAATTCCACAATTGTACAGCAGCTAGATGAAGACATCCATTCATGCAACCACTTCGCTATTCAGTCAGCTGGAACAGAGATCTGTGATCATAAGCAGATCAGCCGATTCCAGAATGGAGTGTGGCATCCAAGCCTGAGAAGGATGCAGCTTTTTTGTAGATGGAAGAAGGTCTGCCCCGCAACATGAAGTAAGTACAGTAGTGCAACAGCAGAGTAGCCGTCACGTCTTGAGTCCGACTTCGAGGCCTTCTGCAAAGCGGTTTCCTGTAGTGGGACAATTATGGCTGTTACTTGTCTGCTCCCCTGTGCAGCATAAGTTATAAGGCTGTCATCTTCTCCCGGTGTATGTAGTGCAGCGCGGGCATTAGTAGGTTCGGGAGTTGCGTCGCCGCTTGTTTCCACCTGGTTAAGATGCTGATCAATCATGAAGCAATTAGCGCTCTCACTCTTACAGAGTGCCCGTAAACCCGAGGTCCGGTACGCCTCTTTAGGAGTAAGTCTTGGGTAAGCCAGTGTATGGTGGACATTTAAGTCATTCCATGTCCCTGCTTAAAGCATAACCAGGCAATTTGGTTGGGGTAAAAGGTTAAGGGAGTGTAAACCCTCCATCCGTGATATAATACCACTCTCCAAGGTGTCTTTTTCAAAATTAGCTGATGAAATCTGCCGAGGAGCAGTTAAACATGTAGGAATTGTATTAGAATTGTCGGGTGCGCAAAACTCTTGCACTTCGCAGAGGAGTTCCCCCATAGATGTTGTTAGGGAATCTAATATTGGCATAAATACATCTATTAGGGCCTCAGTAATGTGCGCCATCTTGCTTATCTGAGTGTGCTCGTCAGCAAGTCCAAAGACCAATTCTAACCTTTCAGTGCCTTCTTGGAGGCCAGAAGTTGTAATGTCCTGATCCTGAAGTGTTCCCAGGCACCGTTATTGCCAAGGGAGATATGGATGGCTGAAGATTCTGCCACACTGCACTCAAAAGCAGATCTCAGTCACGGAGCATAGTGGAGCTGTGGCCATCTTGTTAAGCCGCCGGAAGTCCCCAATTGCTGTGTTTTAATGTAAACATTTTTTAGTATTGTAAACACCACTCTATATATATATATATATATATATATATATATATTAAATATTTTTAACACTGATATTATTTTTCACTATTCATATCATCTCCCCCTGACCACATATAAACTTAAATCTACCATTCTAATACAATATTGATATCTACTACATATTTATATTTCCATTTGCCATAATAGTTACTAATTAAGCCACATATTGTAGCGCACAGTACATTCTCTTCCAAAAGAGATCACCTGTCTTTGTAACAAATGTGTTCATCAAGCTCCCAGGAGTGCATTGTTGATTCTTCAATAAAAGATACCAAGAGAATGAAGCACAATTGATAAGAGAAGTAAATTGGAAAGTTGTTTAAAACTGTATAATCTATCTGGATCATGAAAGAAAAATTTTGGGTTTCATGTCCCTTTAAACTTAACTATCTGCTTGTGGTTGATTTTATTTTATTTTTTAAATAATTCTTCTTTTGTTTCCTGAAACTGTCTAACTTTTGAGCCATACAGACGAGATAGTGACATTGTCCCTTTATAATCAGTTTGATTTAGTGATACAGAAAATGAGTAGCATGGTTACTTCCCAAATACTATACAGCATGAGGGCTAGAATATGACCCTGCTTGTCACACAATCATGTCCTGTGGATTCCTGTACATGACACAAGATTTGGCAGAGCAGGCAGACAAGATTCCTATTCAGAGAATATACAGTAAGTGTCCACATTATGCTTTTTATAAGGAAAGCTTATTGGTGACTGTAGCTTGGATGTTACTGTTCTATCATGAATAGCTTATTTGTAACCTCTTCAGTATAGATTGTTATTGTTCACTTTCACTACCTGTGTGTATTTCTGTAAATTAATCACTTTTATTGCCCAGCACAGTGTTACCACAGCACCCACGTAAAAGGTAAAATAAGGTTACTCACTGAGAACAAGACAGCGTGCAGAGACACAATGTAATGACCACATGTTGTAAAGTAAATATGTTCTGTCTCTGAGTTCGTTTTTCAGTACTAATGCACTTGAGCATATAATTCAAAAGAAACAGCTCTGCAAAAGGTGACTGCATAAAGAATTAGTTTAAATCGCAGGAACCCTCTTTTATTTTCGGTTGCAGCTTTGCTATGCATAAAATATAAAATGCCCTTTTATATGACTATTAAAGGGATACTGAACCCAATTTTTTTTCTTTCATGATTCAGATAGAGCATGAGATTTTAAGCACCTTTCTAATTTACCCCTATTATCAATTGTTTTTGTTCTCATGCTATCTTGATTTGAAAAATCAGTACTGTAAGCTTTAGAGCCGGACCATTTTTTGTTCAGCACCTGGGTAGCACTTGCTAATTTGTGGCTAAATGTAGCAAACCAATCAGCAAGCTCTACCAAGGTGCTGAACTAAAAATGGGACGGCTCCTAACATAAGAACAAAGAAAAATTGATAATAGAAGTAAATTAGAAAGTTGCTTAAAATTGCATGCTCTATCTGAATGATGAAAGAAAAAAATGTGGGGTTAGTGTCCCTTTAATGAATGCAACCAAAATATTTAGAAAGTTAAAAATAGCTGTTAATTTCAAATAAATAAACCAAATCATTATTGCAGTCAGTGGATTATATAAAGCACCTAAAAGTACCAATTTTATGTTAATAAAAGTTGTTTCCTTAGTACAAGGATTGGAAACATATTTCAGCTATTTATTACAGGATTGCGCTACTTCGTGTATTGCTCAGACATGTTTTTCAGTTATTGAACGACCCTATCGTTACCAGATACAGGGATTTTCAGTCTGCTAATTCGAATGGTGCACCTCATTAGACATGTGGGGAAGAGGTAATCTCCTGATTGTCATTTGATTGACATCTTTCCCAGTTTTTTGGAAGATAAGGCTCCGTTTGGCTGGTCCTGCGGGTAGGCCTGTGTCTTTTTAGTCACTAACCTCCGGGTTACCTTATATTTTATTTGTATCCGATGGGATGTCTTTTATTTGGTTTTGTTTCCTTCGGGAACCTTCTGTAATCGATACTCTTTGTTCTTCTTCGGAAGTTGTTTTGGACACGTTAGTCCTATGTAAAATGTTTTCTTGTATTCCCCTATGCGGAAGAATTTGGCAGCTTACCAGTTAGGACCCAAAGTGCAGGCTGGTCCTGTTGGGTTTGCTCGGTCTTGCGGCTGTTCAGACACGTGGCGCTGTTCTGCTTGGCTGGTACGGTAGAAGCGCTGAGTGCTCAGGTTTTCATTGGTTTTCATGTTCAACTAAGCATTCGAGAGGACCTGTGGGGTCCGTAAGGCGGGATGGATTATTTCAGTCCTTATAGTAGAGCTGCAACAACTAATCGTCATAATCCATAATCGATTATGAAAATAGTTGTCAACGAATCTCATAATCGATTAATCGATTAGATGGCTTGCAATTAGTTGGTCTGTGCACAACACCAGCTGCTTCACTCCAATGAACTCCTGCACATGGTATTGTGTTTTATGGTTATGTCCTTAGCCTAAAGGACGTCTACCGAGATATACTTTTCACTTTTTCAGGACAGTATACGTTTACAACTACCCCTGGCTTATGTGCAACCCAGATATAATAGTCATCATTTGGATTGTTTATATTAAATCTGGTGATTTGGAACTATGCTTTTCATGATATGGTGCCAAGCTTGTTATTTACACCTAGCCCTAGATTGATGGGAGTTATTTAAATTGATGTGCACTATTATCTGTTTGCACGATTATTAGCGTATTGCTTGTTATTGCTGATTATATGTACTGTAAAATTAAATGTGTAAGGCTTTGTCCTGTTATTGATATAAAGTCCTTAGTGCGTTTGATTTGTTTTTTGTTTTTTTATATTTTTAATATATTGTGATAATATGTACCAGATTCAACCTATATGTATATATCTGTTATTTTTAGAGCGGACTAGATATTTCCCCCTAACATTATAGCTGGTTATTTACCATTGCATATAGATATTCAAGATATTTTTTATGTAAGAATGAAGTCAAGGGTTACTTTATTGAGAGGCCCCTTGCCAAGGTGAAAACCCCTTTGCATTGGTGAAGAGCTAACAAAGATAAATATCCCACTTTGGTGAAATTGGCAAAACCCTACTTATACATCTCAAGCACCTCAACACCATCTTAGTGCCTTTTCTCTGCTGCAGGAAATATAGCCGCAAACAGAGAACCAGCCTTAGCCAGAAGCATGTGGACATGTTGAGATTTTTGCATTTCAATGCAAAGTTTCTGAAAGAGTGAATAACAGAATGTTATTAACAGTGATAGTCTCTTTCTAGTCCTACCTCTTTTCAAACAGGCTTTGTTTTTGTTTTGTTTAATTATAAAACTGTTCTGCTGCTTAAAAATTGGACAAACAGTTGTGTTAATGTAAAGTTTTAGTCTGAAGTTTATATTTGTAACACTCAGTATGTGGATTTTATTTAAAATATAGGAAATGGGGGGGCGGAGCCAACAGCCGAAGTGAGAAGCCGCATTTTCCCAGACCTCCAGCAATAATTCAGCAGAAAAGCGAGTAAAGTACCATATCATCTTTATTAAAAGTCAGCTAAAATGTTCATGAGGCTACGGGGAACCTGGGAAGCCTTCAACTTCCCTGATTTAGCTCAGATCTCCCCGGAGGTCTCTATATAAGTACATCATTTGCTGTGACCCACATGGAACTCTTAGATCTGTAATAGCGTGGCGCACAAGGTAAAACCAGCAATTTCGATATTCTACAAGCTACCTACTTGCATCCACACAGAGAAGGGAGTATAGTCCACCTTACCAGCATAACTCACGTTAACCCCATAATGGAGGAAATAGCCCTTTTATTGCTGCTGGCAAACAAAATGGACGCACACTTTCACTCTCTTCTTACCACGCTAAGAGACGAGTGTGACGAGACTGATGAAGAGGAGGCAACCGATACCTTAGCCCAAAGCTTTCCTAACCTATGCGGAGTGAGGGCACATGTTGGACTCCCTGATGCTATTTTCGGAAGACACGCTGAGATGCGCAACCAACAGGGTACCGGAACAATCCCAGAAATAGCGTGGTCATGCTCCGATAACCCTGCACTAATGGGAGTACAACCCGATTGCATATTGCATACTGAGGCACTTACGGCAAACTCCCTAACGATGCGATTCATAGCCGGGAAATCACAGGCTCAAGCTGGCTCTGGAGTGTACCCTTTAACCACTGCACCAACAATTGCTACGTGTAACTCCCATCCCTCATTTTCAGGCCTACGGAGGCACAGAAATTCCTATGGAGACGCCCACCTCTCTTCTACAAATAAGATATCCCACAACGGAGCGGATAGCTCCACTTGCCCTGCAGGGTGTGTGAAGAGGGTCATTTACAGGAGGCTGGTTCTAACGCAACAGACCAGGCTTGTCAGACGTGGTGTGGGCTAGTTTGAGATTCCCCTGCCTCAATATAGAAGACAGCTCGATTCTACCTAAACTTGCTGTCCCTAGGAAATTGCATGACTGAGTCTTGATACATCGATGTAGACTAACTTAGCCCTATTGAGACTATTATGACATGGAGTACCCTTTCATTAGCCAGCTACCCCGGTGGTTTGTCTCCACACTGGGGCTATTTTTTTTTTTTTTAAATATTATTTTAGTAATTTCACATGCAAAAACCAGTTCAACAAAAATTCTTACAGGATTTGTAATAAATGTAACATATCTTCTGATAATTCGAGAAAACACAAAATAAGTATCTATCTAGTTATAGGTTACCTCATGACAGCATACTAGGTCCTTACAGAGGTCATATATGTACAGAAAAAAGAAAAGACAACGCCATGTCTCAATTAACTCACATAAATAAATATGAAAAAATAATACGCTCGATGTAATGATACAGCGCTTAAAGTGAAAGTAAACTCACTGCATTTGCGATCCTCAGTAATATTGCTTGTCCAAAATTAATAGGACTTTCATTGATCGTTTTTTACAAAGTTAAAGGGAAATCAAGTTTTAGGCACAATGAAAGTATATTTTTAGCTTTGAATAATTCAACCCGTTTTTTTTGTTTTTTTAATTTCCTGATCACGTTGTTTTACTCACCAATTGAAATTCTGGCCGTTAGGCGGCCGTGAAGCTACGTCACCCTCCTATTCTTTCCTCTGCGCATGCGGCAATTATTTTTAAGGACCGATTATGTTAGTCGCGCGCTCCCGATTCGCGCATGCGCAAAACATTTCTTAGCTAATAACCAGAAACGTCATCTGGTTTGACTGCGGCTCAGAAATATAGAAGCGCATCGCATAACTGTTGCTATACTTAACTCATAAGTAATTTATAAAGAGATATGAAACTCTTAGAACAATTTAACTAATGCGCAGTAGAATGAGGAATCGACGATTTGCGCATGCACAATACACTCAGGCCCCATGAACGTGCATTTGTGATGTCATCACACAGAAATATAGGAAGTACAAGATGGGTGGAGTAAGCTTGAGAACGGTAGGAAAAAAATATATTAATAAATATTCAGAAATTAAAATAATTATGAAAAAAAAAGCGATCTTAATATATTAATGCTATACAATACATTGATGTGTTCTAAAAAGACATTATTTACTTTCACTTTAATGAAGAGAAGCATTTTCCCTTTAACTATCAACTCAAGAATTCTCCCATTGACCTGTCCCATTGTTCGAATTATCACACCTTCTACGTTTAAAAAATAGATAAGATATATCTGGAATTGAGAACATTCATCATTCTGGAGAGACCCCATCCGCATCAGCTATACAGTATAAATAAGTAACAAAAAACAAACAAAACAAAACAAAACAAGAAGAAGAGAAAAAAAAAAAAAAAAAGACAAACAGCCAGGCTCTCCTGCCCCTCTACTCCCCTATCCCACCCCCCCTCCCCCGATGTCACTGCTTCTGCCTTGCCAGTCGACCACCACCCAGGATAGTGACCTGCTAAGATGTTTTGAAGAATAAAGGTAGAACTACTTATTGGCTTGACTATTTGAATTTGGGTTTTATTCGGGAGTGATTTAATTACTCCCTCCCATTTGGAAAAGAATGCCTGTACCTGATCACTATTTGTGATTGAGATATTATATTGTTCCAAGATTATTTGCTTTCTTGAATTCACTAAATTTGGGCGCCTGTGTCACTTTCCAATGCCTGAAAATAAGATTTTGAGCTAATATCAGTATGGTATTAAGTAATTTATAATCCTTACATCTCGTTGAATATCTAACCAGGAAAAGAATATCTCTACAGGTTATGGTGAATGTAGAATTAACTGTCTGTTTAGTCCAAAAAGATATTTTGCTCCAGTATTGGAATATCTTAGGACATGACCATAGACAATGCAAAATATCTACGTTCTCCTTACTACATCTTGAACATAAATGGACGTTCTTAGACCAGATAGATATTTTATTAGGGGTAATATATACATTATATAAAATTTTTAAATGTGACTCGCGCCAAGCTGTAGGCACCCAAGAGTCATTAATTATTTGAAGGCTTCCCTGTATATCCAGCACATCTAAATCTGGAAAAGATTTTAGCCATATTAACCGTATATACCTGATTTGTGTTGCTTTATTATTAGAATTCAAGATTTTATAAAAAGTAGGGATGGAAAATCTACCCGCTTGATATATTTTCACACCACTTACTAATGGACCCATTGACCAGTCTGGTTTAAATTCTTTTTGAAGATTTACTAGATAATGTCGAATCTGTAAATACGCAAAAAAGTCCTTGCTTTGTATGTCATACTTAGAACAAATGGAGCCAAATGAATCAATTGTACCATCTGATAACAGCAACTGTTTGACATAACCTAGCCCTTTCCCTGCCCATCTCTGAAAGACTTGAGAGTCATAACCCGGTTGGAACTCAGGGTTCCCTTGGATTGGTAAGAATTCAGTGGCATTTGGATTCACCTGAATTTCAGAGCAGTATTTTTGCCATGCCCAGATTACGTTCCTAAATGTCAAGAGATTATCTACATTGCCGGGCAACTTTTTGATTGGACAGTGTAGCAAGGCCTTCAAATTAAATGGAGCAGTAATACTTGACTCGCACTGATAGAAAGTGAAATGTTGTTTCTCAGATATCCAATCAATGGCATATTTAAGTAAAGAGACCCAGTTATAATATTGGATATTGGGGAATGCTAAACCTCCTGCCATTTTATCATTCATTAATCTTGTCAGGGTAATACGTGGTTTTGCCCCTTTACATATAAACTTAGAAGCTATTTGGTTAAATTTCGATACGTCCTTATTTTTAAGCCTAAGAGGAATATTCTGTATGAGATACAACAATTTAGGAAATACTATTGTTTTAATTAGCATAATATGGGGTATTAGTGATATTGGGAGATTAATCCAACTTTCTAATTGATTTTGTATTGTCTTAAGACAGCTTGTTATATTTATATCATACCATTCCGATGGGTTCTTACTTAGAACTATACCTAGATAGTTTAGATATTTAGTTTCTTTGAAAGGATGTCTGATTTTGTTTTTAACTGGTTTTGATATCCATAATAATTTGGATTTGGTGAAATTAATTTTATAACCAGATACTGCACTAAAAAGTTTCATGATAGCAGTAAATTTCGGCAAGTTAACTTCTAAATTATTCAAAAACACTAGTAAGTCGTCTGCATATAATGAAAGAATGAATTTATGTTCCCCAATATTGATACCCTCTAATTGATCCCGTAGCATAATAGCCAGTGGTTCGAGTGAAATATTAAAAAGTAGAGGGGATAATGGGCATCCCTGCCTCGTTCCTCTATGTAACGGGAATGGGGCTGTAGCTACATTATTTATAACTAAAGCAGAAACTGGATTACTATATATTAACTGAATAAAATTGCTGAAATGTCCTCTGAACCCGAACTTCCCTAGTGTCGTAAATAGGTGACTCCAACTTATGTAGTCAAACGCTTTCTCTGCGTCCAGTGCTATTATAGCAGCATCAGACCCTTTCCTAGATTTCCCTTGTAACTTATTCCAGAAGTAATCCAGAATAATCATTGTTTTCCTTAGATTCTTGATTGGACTTCTCCCTTGCATGAACCCCACCTGGTTCTCATGTATAATACTTTGCAGAATAGGCTGTAATCTGTTAGCTACAATTGATGTGAGAAATTTGTAATCGGAATTAAGGAGCGATATAGGTCTATACGAATCTACCAGTTCTGGATCCTTTTTTTTCTTAAGAATAAGCACAACATTAGATGCAGTGAAATATTTAGAGCATCCTATTTCTGCGCTATAATATTTATTAAATAGACTACATAATGTTGGAGTCACCTCCTCCTGTAAGATTCTGTAGAACTCAACAGGGAGACAGTCTGGTCCGGGAGCCTTATTGAGTCTAGCTTGTTGAATAACCAGATTTATTTCTTGTTCTGAGATGGCTGCATTCAAACTTTGAAGATCTTCCTGTGAAATCCTAGGCAAAATTAATTGAGACCAAAGCGCCTCTCTGTCCAGCTCATGACAGGGTTCTGCTTTATAAATACCCTGAAAATAGTTATAGAAAACTTTTTTAATTTCTTCTGTCTGGATATGTCTATTCCCATTCTGTCTAATAGCAATGATTAAGTTGCTATCTTTCGGTTTAGAGATTCTAGCTAAATATTTAGCCGCTCTTCCTGTAAACCCTCTATATAGAGCTTTTTGCTTTAACCCTTCTTGCGTAGCTTTTTGTTTTAAAAAAATGTCCCATTGGGTTTTCGCATTACTATATTTGATCCAATTTCCCCTAGATCTAAAAGAAATATAAGCGTTGTACTTATTTCTGACTGTGTTGGAGAATTGTATTTCTTTTTGCTTAGTTTTTTTTTTTAAGTCTACATAGATAGCCTTTAATGTGTCCTCTAAGTACAGCTTTAGCAGCTTCCCAATATGTTTCTGTTTTATCTATATAACCTTTATTAAAGTTATGATATTCTATCCATTTATGCTTTAAGAAATTTTGAAACTGGCTATCTAAGGCTAGATATTTAGGAAAAAATATTCTATTGTTATCTCCTTTTTTAAATGCATTAGGGCCAAATTCGAGTGAAATAATTGCATGATCTGACAAAAGAATATCTTTAATATCAGTTTTACACTCCAATCCCATTAGGGCCTCTGAGATCAGAAATAAGTCTATTCTAGAAAGACATTGGTGACTTGAAAACATACAAGTGTATCCCCTAGTATCAGGATGCTGGACCCTCCAAATATCTTTTACCCCTATTTGGGAGCAATATTTTTGGAATATTCGTGTCTTCCTATCCCTTCTGTATGTATCCTTCCTTCCAACTCTGTCTAAATTGGGAGAGGGAGTAAGATTTAAATCCCCCACTATTATTAAGTTTTGTCCAGCATACTCTAATAACTTCTCAGTAAGTCCGTTCCAAAATTGACCATCTACTATATTGGGCCCATATACATTACAAATTATATAGGGAATGAAATTGATTTTTAATTTAAGAATTTGGAATCTCCCGCCCCTGTCCTCTACTAAGCCTGTGATCTCATAATCCAAAATGTTTACTAATCAGAATTGCTAATCCTTTCTTCCTATCTTCCCCAGGGATAGCGACAACCTCTCCCACCCATTTCATTTTTAATTTCATTATCTCTGAGTCTTTTAGGTGAATTTCCTGAAGCATTGCCAGGTCAGGTTTGTATAGGCCTAATTGCTTGATAATAGCTTTTCTCTTTCTTGGCGAGGTTATCCCGCCAACATTCCATGACAGAAGAGTTAGCGCTTTCATATTAGACTCTTAACAGAAATAAGACGAGACCTTAGAGGTCTAATAATAACCATAATCGGGGGAGGAGAGGGGAGAAGCACAGAGGGAGCAAGAGGGAGAAGAACGAGAGAAAAAAAAAAAAAAAAAAAAGGGAAAAGGATAAGGCCCCTAGGCTTACATCCATCCATCCTGCACACACATCCATTCATTCCCTGGAGATCCATATATACTAATTTGGGATATCTTTAATACCATATTTATAATTCTTTGTTCATTGTATGCCCTGCTCTTTGCAGAAAGCCTGCGCCTCGCTGATATTATTGAGTACCACCTGCGTACCATCCATTCTTATTATTAGCTTAGCCGGGTATATCATCCTCACATTATGCTCTGCTTTTAATAATTTAGAACAATAGGGCGACATCTCTTTACGTTTTGCCACCGTCTCACTGGAAAAGTCCTGGAAAATCAAAACTTTAGCTTGCTCTATCATGAGAGGATAGACTTCCCTATATTGCCTCAGAAAATGTACCTTATCTTGGAATTTTAAGAACTTGACAATTATAGGTCTGGTAGGAAAATGATCTTTTCTGGCCTGACGAGCTACACCTGTTCTGTGCACCCTTTCTATATGAATTGGTGTGTCAGTATTAATTCCAAGGCTCAGTGGAAGAGTGACCGTGACAAAATGCATCAGGTCCATGTAGTTACTATCATCTGGAAGACCAATAATTCTCAGGTTATTGCGCCTAGATCGGTCTTCCAGGTCTTCCACCCTGCTTTGTAATTTGTCTAGTCTCTTATTATATTCAAGGTTAGAGGGTTCAATTATGTTGATTTTGTCTTCAATGTCTGAGATTCTAGTTTCTACCTCCAGAAGTCTTGTGGAAAATTGCCTAACTTCGGATGTGAGACTATTTATGTCTTGCTTAATTTCCATTTTCATGTCATTCAATTGTGGAGTAATTGTCTTGGTAATCTGACATAAGAGTTCCTGCATATCGAAGTGCATCTCAGCTTGTGATTGTGATGTTTCTAGTATCTGTTTCGCCATTTTTTTTTCTTTCTGCTTAACAGGCATATTTGGGGAAGAATTCTTGGCTGATAATATAAATTTATCCATATACTTGAATTCCTATAAGCCCTGCTATATAACCACTGGTGCTTATTGTGATCACCTGAAAGATTGTGTGTATTAAATACGTGAATCAAGTGCAGCTAAGTATGGTCCCCTCAGAAGTGGGACAAAAAATTGATAAAAATCTCGTGAAATAATGAGAACAACAAAAACAGAGAGAAGTGCAGCGTGAAGAGGAAATAGTGCAGCGTGATAGTAATTATGTGAGATGAGCTCCACACAGCTCGGCATGTAGTGAGAGGAAAGGGAAGGAAAGAACAAAAACAAAAGGGGGGGAAAAAAAGAGGGGGGAAAGGAGGAGTAAAATTAAAGGAAAGAGTGAAAAAAAAAGAAGAAAGATTAAGAGCGGCCTAAATAGCAGGTATAGTGCAATGTAGATTACATGAAAAGGCTTTTCGTATTAATAAGTTTTGTAGAAGGAAAATTCTATGTAGAAATTTGAGTGGATTTTTAAATTAAAAAACAATTAAGCATTCCCCTTGAATTATTTGAGAGCCATAGAAATTCTTACAAATATATTATCTGACCAATGCAGATACCAGTTCCCTATCTAAATCAACCCTTATTTCCCTTAGTTAATACTTATATTCAGTATAATTCTAACATGTAAATATATTTGAAAATAACTTTGATCATTTAAGTTAACTCCAAAGTTTAGGGAGAACAAAATAGTAGCAATCAATAAGCCTGCTTGGTGGGTAAATACCTTAATTCTTCTTAAGAGTATTCTATATCAATATTGCAAAACAAGAGAGAGAGATACCAGAAACTGGAGAGACACAGAGAGACCCCCAGTAAATATCCACAAAGCAGCCAATACCCTTTGAAACAGAACTAAACAGAAAGATAAGCAGCAACAATATTGCCCTCGAATTTTGAATAATAAGATGCTAGAACCACAACTTAACTTATGCTATATCAACAAATGAATTAATACGACAAATCAAGTTTTTAGATGGCCCAATGTCTATATATAAGAGTGTTTATAGAGCAAATGTTTATAGGACAAAACACTCTGAGTCTTTACTTATGTCTATAGGGAATATAGAAGAAAATGTAGGAAGGTGAGACACCAATACTATACTTTATCTTGGAGCCGTCTTCAGTGCCTCAGCCTCCTCTATTATCACCATCTGGTAGAGGGTCCCTTCTTGGAAAGTTCTCTTCCTCCTGCAATCGATTTGAGCAAAACTGTATTCCCACCTCGAAACAAACTTATTCCAGGAGAACAAAGCAAGAAAAACTTCTGATGTCGCTCCACGACAAACAGCAGCGTTGCCGTATACACCGCTAACACCCGTCAGAGTGCTTCTGTACGTGACCCGCGTGCAACGGACTTCCCGAGTTTGGAGCTTCAGCCTCCGGGTCAGCCTTTGTCCGCCGGGCAGTGAGTAACTCCGCAGCCGATCCTCCCCTTGTTTCCGGTTCCCACAGTGAGCGCACCGCTCAGCCTCAAGCTTGGTCAGCTGCAAGCGTGTTCATCACCAAAAGACAAAAAAGCTGCAAGCCAGCAGGAGTATGCTCACCAGGGAGCACTCAGAATTTCCATATCCCGCTACAATACAGGTAAGTTTTCTGTCCATTAACCAAGGAGCTCACCAGGGAGCAGCCAGTTACTTGGGCAATCAGGTAGATCCATGTGCCATACGTTTTTTTTTTTTTTAGAAATTGGGTGGTAGAGTGACCGTGCTTTACCTTCCTTCTTAGAGAGGTCGTGTTTAGGCAGGAGGCACCAGTTCTTCACACTCCTATACCTCTGATCGTTCAGCCTGAGTCATAGAAAACAGCGATGCAAATACAGGAGAAGCCGGCTTTCTGCAGCTTTCGCGCTCGCTCTTTAAGTATCTGAGGGAAACACCTGCCCTGGTGTTGCTTGGACTGTTAATTGTAACACTTCCAGCGAACTTGTTACATTTTATCATGCAAGTTCTTAGGAGAAATTGTAACAAGTTGCTTCAGCCACGAAGCCAGAAGATGCCTAGTATAGACTTCCACTCCAGGGACCGAATGATCCTATGCCCAGACCAGTATCATCATTGGTCAAGGGACGCATGGAGGTGAGGGTTGTTGGTTAGAACACAAACCAGCAGCACAGCGTGCAGCACCTTGCTTGCTCCTCCCCTCAGCCGGAAGTCTCTACTATTAGGTTTTAAGATACTTTTTCTATCCCGGGGCCTTCTTAAGGGACAACCTAAACCCTTTTTTTCTCCAACATAGGTGTGTCCGGTCCACGGCGTCATCCTTACTTGTGGGATATTCTCTTCCCCAACAGGAAATGGCAAAGAGCCCAGCAAAGCTGGTCACATGATCCCTCCTAGGCTCCGCCTACCCCAGTCATTCTCTTTGCCGTTGTACAGGCAACATCTCCACGGAGATGGCTTAGAGTTTTTTAGTGTTTAACTGTAGTTTTTATTATTCAATCAAGAGTTTGTTATTTTAAAATAGTGCTGGTATGTACTATTTACTCAGAAACAGAAAAGAGATGAAGATTTCTGTTTGTATGAGGAAAATGATTTTAGCACCGTAACTAAAATCCATGGCTGTTCCACACAGGACTGTTGAGAGCAATTAACTTCAGTTGGGGGAACAGTGTGCAGTCTCTTGCTGCTTGAGGTATGACACATTCTAACAAGACGATGTAATGCTGGAAGCTGTCATTTTTCCCTATGGGATCCGGTAAGCCATTTTTATTACGATGGTAAATAAGGGCTTCACAAGGGCTTATTAAGATTGTAGACTTTTCTGGGCTAAATCGATTCAATTTTAAAACATATTTAGCCTTGAGGAATCATTTTATCTGGGTATATTGATATTATAATATCGGCAGGCACTGTATTAGACACCTTATTTCTCTGGGGCTTTCCCAAAGCATAAGCAGAGCCTCATTTTCGCGCCGGTGTGGCGCACTTGTTTTTGAGAGGCATGGCATGCAGTCGCATGTGAGAGGAGCTCTGATACTTAGAAAAGACTTTCTGAAGGCGTCATTTGGTATCGTATTCCCCTTTGGGTTTGGTTGGGTCTCAGCAAAGCAGATACCAGGGACTGTAAAGGGGTTAAAGTGTTAAAACGGCTCCGGTTCCGTTATTTTAAGGGTTAAAGCTTCCAAATTTGGTGTGCAATACTTTTAAGGCTTTAAGACACTGTGGTGAAAATTTGGTGAATTTTGTACAATTCCTTCATGTTTTTTCGCAATTGCAGTAATAAAGTGTGTTCAGTTTAAAATTTAAAGTGACAGTAACGGTTTTATTTTAAAACGTTTTTTGTACTTTATTATCAAGTTTATGCCTGTTTAACATGTCTGAACTACCAGATAGACTGTGTTCTGAATGTGGGGAAGCCAGAATTCCTGTTCATTTAAATAAATGTGATTTATGTGATAATGACAATGATGCCCAAGATGATTCCTCAAGTGAGGGGAGTAAGCATGGTACTGCATCATTCCCTCCTTCGTCTACACGAGTCTTGCCCACTCAGGAGGCCCCTAGTACATCTAGCGCGCCAATTCTCCTTACTATGCAACAATTAACGGCTGTAATGGATAATTCTGTCAAAAACATTTTAGCCAAAATGAACCCTTGTCAGCGTAAGCGTGGCTGCTCTGTTTTAGTTACTGAAGAGCATGACGACGCTGATATTAATATCTCTGAAGGGCCCCTACCCAATCTGAGGGGGCCAGGGAGGTTTTGTCTGAGGGAGAAATTACTGATTCAGGGAACATTTCTCAACAGGCTGAACCTGATGTAATTGCATTTAAATTTAAGTTGGAACATCTCCGCATTCTGCTTAAGGAGGTATTATCCACTCTGGATGATTGTGAAAAGTTGGTCATCCCAGAGAAACTATGTAAAATGGACAAGTTCCTAGAGGTGCCGGAGCTCCCAGAAGCTTTTCCTATACCCAAGCGGGTGGCGGACATTGTTAATAAAGAATGGGAAAGGCCCGGTATTCCTTTCGTCCCTCCCCCCATATTTAAAAAATTGTTTCCTATGGTCGACCCCAGAAAGGACTTATGGCAGACAGTCCCCAAGGTCGAGGGAGCGGTTTCTACTTTAAACAAACGCACCACTATACCCATAGAGGATAGTTGTGCTTTCAAAGATCCTATGGATAAAAAATTAGAAGGTTTGCTTAAAAAGATGTTTGTTCAGCAGGGTTACCTTCTACAACCAATTTCATGCATTGTCCCTGTCACTACAGCCGCATGTTTCTGGTTTGATGAGCTGATAAAGGCGCTCGATAGTGATTCTCCTCCTTATGAGGAGATTATGGACAGAATCAATGCTCTCAAATTGGCTAATTCTTTCACCCTAGACGCCACTTTGCAATTGGCTAGGTTAGCGGCTAAGAATTCTGGGTTTGCTATTGTGGCGCGCAGAGCGCTTTGGTTGAAATCTTGGTCGGCTGATGCGTCTTCCAAGAACAAGCTACTAAACATTCCTTTCAAGGGGAAAACGCTGTTTGGCCCTGACTTGAAAGAGATTATCTCGGATATCACTGGGGGTAAGGGCCACGCCCTTCCTCAGGATCGGCCTTTCAAGGCGAAAAATAGACCTAATTTTCGTCCCTTTCGTAAAAACGGACCAGCCCAAAGTGCTACGTCCTCTAAGCAAGAGGGTAATACTTCTCAAGCCAAGCCAGCTTGGAGACCAATGCAAGGCTGGAACAAGGGAAAGCAGGCCAAGAAGCCTGCCACTGCTACCAAGACAGCATGAAATATTGGCCCCCGATCCGGGACCGGATCTGGTGGGGGGCAGACTCTCTCTCTTCGCTCAGGCTTGGGCAAGAGATGTTCTGGATCCTTGGGCGCTAGAAATAGTCTCCCAGGGTTATCTTCTGGAATTCAAGGGACTTCCCCCAAGGGGGAGGTTCCACAGGTCTCAGTTGTCTTCAGACCACATAAAAAGACAGGCGTTCTTACATTGTGTAGAAGACCTGTTAAAAATGGGAGTGATTCATCCTGTTCCATTAAAAGAACAAGGGATGGGGTTCTACTCCAATCTGTTCATAGTTCCCAAAAAAGAGGGAACGTTCAGACCAATCTTAGATCTCAAGATCTTAAACAAGTTTCTCAAGGTTCCATCTTTCAAGATGGAAACCATTCGAACTATTCTTCCTTCCATCCAGGAGGGTCAATTCATGACCACGGTGGATTTAAAGGATGCGTATCTACATATTCCTATCCACAAGGAACATCATCGGTTCCTAAGGTTCGCATTCCTGGACAAACATTACCAGTTCGTGGCGCTTCCTTTCGGATTAGCCACTGCTCCAAGGATTTTCACAAAGGTACTAGGGTCCCTTCTAGCGGTGCTAAGACCAAGGGGCATTGCAGTAGTACCTTACCTGGACGACATTCTGATTCAAGCGTCGTCCCTTCCTCAAGCAAAGGCTCACACGGACATTGTCCTGGCCTTTCTCAGATCTCACGGCTGGAAAGTGAACGTGGAAAAGAGTTCTCTATCCCCGTCAACAAGGGTTCCCTTCTTGGGAACAATTATAGACTCCTTAGAAATGAGGATCTTTCTAACAGAGGCCAGAAAAACAAAACTTCTAGACTCTTGTCGGATACTTCATTCCGTTCCTCTTCCTTCCATAGCTCAGTGCATGGAAGTGATCGGGTTGATGGTAGCGGCGATGGACATAGTTCCTTTTGCGCGCATTCATCTAAGACCATTACAACTGTGCATGCTCAGTCAGTGGAATGGGGACTATACAGACTTGTCTCCGAAGATACAAGTAAATCAGAGGACCAGAGACTCACTCCGTTGGTGGCTGTCCCTGGACAATCTGTCTCAAGGGATGACGTTCCGCAGACCAGAGTGGGTCATTGTCACGACCGACGCCAGTCTGATGGGCTGGGGCGCGGTCTGGGGATCCCTGAAAGCTCAGGGTCTTTGGTCTCGGGAAGAATCTCTTCTACCGATAAATATTCTGGAACTGAGAGCGATATTCAATGCTCTCAAGGCCTGGCCTCGGCTAGCGAGGACCAAGTTCATACGGTTTCAATCAGACAACATGACAACTGTTGCGTACATCAACCATCAGGGGGGAACAAGGAGTTCCCTAGCGATGGAAGAAGTGACCAAAATCATTCTATGGGCGGAGTCTCACTCCTGCCACCTGTCTGCTATCCACATCCCAGGAGTGGAAAATTGGGAAGCGGATTTTCTGAGTCGTCAGACATTGCATCCGGGGGAGTGGGAACTCCATCCGGAAATCTTTGCCCAAGTCACTCACCTGTGGGGCATTCCAGACATGGATCTGATGGCCTCTCGTCAGAACTTCAAAGTTCCTTGCTACGGGGCCAGATCCAGGGATCCCAAGGCGGCTCTAGTGGATGCACTAGTAGCACCTTGGACCTTCAAACTAGCTTATGTGTTCCCGCCATTTCCTCTCATCCCCAGGCTGGTAGCCAGGATCAATCAGGAGAGGGCGTCGGTGATCTTGATAGCTCCTGTGTGGCCACGCAGGACTTGGTATGCAGATCTGGTGAATATGTCATCGGCTCCACCTTGGAAGCTACCTTTGAGACGAGACCTTCTTGTTCAGGGTCCGTTCGAACATCCGAATCTGGTTTCACTCCAGCTGACTGCTTGGAGATTGAACGCTTGATTTTATCGAAGCGAGGATTCTCAGATTCTGTTATCGATACTCTTGTTCAGGCCAGAAAGCCTGTAACTAGAAAGATTTACCACAAAATTTGGAAAAAATATATCTGTTGGTGTGAATCTAAAGGATTCCCTTGGGACAAGGTTAAGATTCCTAGGATTCTATCCTTCCTTCAAGAAGGATTGGAAAAAGGATTATCTGCAAGTTCCCTGAAGGGACAGATTTCTGCCTTGTCGGTATTACTTCACAAAAAGCTGGCAGCTGTGCCAGATGTTCAAGCCTTTGTTCAGGCTCTGGTTAGAATCAAGCCTGTTTACAAACCTTTGACTCCTCCTTGGAGTCTCAATTTAGTTCTTTCAGTTCTTCAGGGGGTTCCGTTTGAACCCTTACATTCCGTTGATATTAAGTTATTATCTTGGAAAGTTTTGTTTTTAGTTGCGATTTCTTCTGCTAGAAGAGTCTCAGAATTATCTGCTCTGCAGTGTTCTCCTCCTTATCTGGTGTTCCATGCAGATAAGGTGGTTTTACGTACTAAACCTGGTTTTCTTCCAAAAGTTGTTTCTAACAAAAACATTAACCAGGAGATTATCGTACCTTCTCTGTGTCCAAAACCAGTTTCAAAGAAGGAACGTTTGTTGCACAATTTGGATGTTGTTCGCGCTCTAAAATTCTATTTAGATGCTACAAAGGATTTTAGACAAACATCTTCCTTGTTTGTTGTTTATTCAGGTAAAAGGAGAGGTCAAAAAGCAACTTCTACCTCTCTCTCTTTTTGGATTAAAAGCATCATCAGATTGGCTTACGAGACTGCCGGACGGCAGCCTCCCGAAAGAATCACAGCTCATTCCACTAGGGCTGTGGCTTCCACATGGGCCTTCAAGAACGAGGCTTCTGTTGATCAGATATGTAGGGCAGCGACTTGGTCTTCACTGCACACTTTTACCAAATTTTACAAGTTTGATACTTTTGCTTCTTCTGAGGCTATTTTTGGGAGAAAGGTTTTGCAAGCCGTGGTGCCTTCCATTTAGGTGACCTGATTTGCTCCCTCCCTTCATCCGTGTCCTAAAGCTTTGGTATTGGTTCCCACAAGTAAGGATGACGCCGTGGACCGGACACACCTATGTTGGAGAAAACAGAATTTATGTTTACCTGATAAATTTCTTTCTCCAACGGTGTGTCCGGTCCACGGCCCGCCCTGGTTTTTTAATCAGGTCTGATAATTTATTTTCTTTAACTACAGTCACCACGGTACCATATGGTTTCTCCTATGCAAATATTCCTCCTTAACGTCGGTCGAATGACTGGGGTAGGCGGAGCCTAGGAGGGATCATGTGACCAGCTTTGCTGGGCTCTTTGCCATTTCCTGTTGGGGAAGAGAATATCCCACAAGTAAGGATGACGCCGTGGACCGGACACACCGTTGGAGAAAGAAATTTATCAGGTAAACATAAATTCTGTTTTTTTTTCTAACATATGGGTCGTGACTCTGGTATAAATTTTGTTTGCAGACCCTTACCATTTGATCCCTAACCAGGCTATCCTATTCTGGACTTTCACTGTAACGTACTCCTATTACATATGTAAAATGTTCCTCATACAAGTCTAATATTATTGCCATAGCATTGATTATCAGATGTTCTTTAGTACCAGGTGTATAGCATTGTCGCAGACCACTCTATAACCTGCCACCTAATTACATCTCCCTCCTCATTACTAACATATGTTTCTCCAACATTGGTGTGTCCGGTCCACGGCGTCATCCATAACTTGTGGGAATATTCTCTTCCCCAACAGGAAATGGCAAAGAGCACAGCAAAAGCTGTCCATATAGTCCCTCCTAGGCTCCGCCCACCCCAGTCATTCTCTTTGCCGTTGCACAGGCAACATCTCCACGGAGATGGTGAAGAGTATGTGGTGATTAGTTGTAGTTTTTTATTCTACTATCAAGAGTTTGTTATTTTAAAATAGTGCTGGTATGTACTATTTACTCTGAAACAGAAAAAGATGAAGAGTTCTGTTTGTGAGAGGAATATGATTTTAGCAGCAGTAACTAAAATCGTTTGCTGTTTCCACATAGGACTGTTGAGATGAAATAACTTCAGTTGGGGGAAACAGTTAGCAGACTTTTCTGCTTAAGGTATGACTAGCCATTTTTCTAACAAGACTGTGTAATGCTGGAAGGCTGTCATTCCCCTCATGGGGACCGGTAAGCCATTTTCTTAATCAAACAGAATAAAGGGCTTAATGTGGGCTATAAAACTGGTAGACATTTTTATGGGCAAGATCGATTGCTTTATTTGGGCTTTTTATAAAGATTGATGTTGATATTCACACTTATAAAATTTGGGGAACGTTTTTTTTTTTAACGTCAGGCACTGGTTTAGAAACCTTTTCAGTCAGGAAGGGCCTTCCCTGTAGTAGCCTCATTTTCGCGCCATTACTGCGCAGTTTCTTTTGAGAGCAGGACATGCAGCTGCATGTGTGTGGGTCTGAAAGTATTTGAAAAGGTTCCTAGAAGGCTTCATTTGGTATCGTATACCCCCTGGGTTTGGTAAAGTCGCAGCAAAGGCTGTAGCTGGGACTGTAGAGGGGTTAAAACTTTAACCGGCTCCGGTTTCCTTATTTTAAGGGTTAAAGGTCTCAAATTTGGGGTGCAGTGTTTTGAATGCTTTAAGACACTGTGGTGAAAATTTGGTTAAATTTGAACAATTCCTTCATAGTTTTTCACATATTCAGTAATAAAGTGTGCACTGTTTAAAATTTAAAGAGACAGTAACGGTTTTGTTTTAAAACGGTTTTTGTACTTTATTGACAAGTTTAAGCCTGTTTAACATGTCTGTGCCTTCAGATAAGCTATGTTCTGTATGTATGGAAGCCAATGTGTCTCCCCCTTCAAAATTGTGTGATAATTGTGCCATAGCGTCCAAACAAAGTAAGGACAGTACTGCCACAGATAGTAAAGTTGCCCAAGATGATTCATCAGATGAAGGGAGTAGACATAGTTCTACATCATCTCCTTCTGTGTCTACACCAGTTTTGCCCACGCAGGAGGCCCCTAGTACTTCTAGCGCGCCAATGCTTATTACTATGCAACAATTGACGGCAGTAATGGATAGCTCCATAGCAAATATTTTATCCAAAATGCCTGCATATCAGAGAAAGCGCGATTGCTCTGTTTTAAACACTGTAGAGCAGGAGGGCGCTGATGATAATTGCTCTGTCATACCCTCACACCAATCTGAAGGGGCCGTGAGGGAGGTTTTGTCAGATGGGGAAATTTCAGATTCAGGTAGAATTTCTCAACAGGCAGAACCTGATGTTGTGACATTTAAATTTAAATTAGAGCATCTCCGCGCACTGCTTAAGGAGGTGCTATCTACTCTGGATGATTGTGACAACCTGGTCATTCCAGAAAAATTGTGCAAGATGGACAAGTTCCTAGAGGTTCCGGTGCACCCCGACGCTTTTCCTATACCCAAGCGGGTGGCAGACATAGTGAAAAAGGAGTGGGAGAAGCCCGGCATACCTTTTGTTCCCCCTCCTATATTTAAGAAATGATTTCCTATGGTCGACCCCAGAAAGGACTTATGGCAGACAGTCCCTAAGGTCGAGGGGGCAGTTTCTACACTAGCCAAGCGCACTACTATTCCTATCGAGGATAATTGTGCTTTCAAAGATCTTATGGATAAAAAATTGGAGGGTTTGCTTAAAAATTTTTTTGTACAGCAAGGTTACCTCCTGCAACCTATTTCGTTCATTATTCCTGTCACTACAGCAGCGTGGTTCTGGTTCGAAGAACTAGAAAAGTCGCTCTGTAGAGAGACTCTGTATGAGGAGGTTATGGACAGGGTTCACGCACTTAAGTTAGCTAATTCCTTTATTTTAGATGCCGCTTTGCAGTTAGCTAGATTAGCGGCGAAAAATTCTGGGTTTGCAATTGTGGCACGCAGAGCGCTCTGGCTAAAGTCTTGGTCAGCGGATGTATCTTTCAAGACAAAATTGCCTTTTTGGGCCAGAATTGAAAGAGATTATCTCAGACATCACTGGGAGTAAGGGCCACACCCTCCCACAAGATAGGCCTTTCAAGGCCAAGAACAAGTCTAATTTTCTTTCCTTTCGCAATTTCAGGAACGGACCGGCCTCCAACTCTGCAGCCTCTAGACAAGAGGGTAATGCTTCGCAAACCAAACCAGCTTGGAAACCGATGCAAGGCTGGAACAAGGGTAAGCAGGCCAAGAAACCTGCTGCTGCTAACAAGACAGCATGAAGGAGTAGCCCCCGATCCGGGACCGGATCTAGTAGGGGGCAGACTCTCTCTCTTCGCTCAGGCTTGGGCAAGAGATGTTCAGGATCCCTGGGCACTAGAAATAGTTTCTCAGGGTTATCTTCTGGAATTCAAGGAACTACCCCCAAGGGGAAGGTTCCACATGTCTCACTTATCCTCAAACCAAATAAAGAGACAGGCATTCTTACATTGTGTAGAAGACCTGTTAAAAATGGGAGTGATACACCCAGTTCCAACCGTGGAACAAGGAATGGGGTTTTACTCAAATCTGTTTGTGGTTCCCAAAAAAGAGGGAACTTTCAGACCAATTCTGGATTTAAAGTTCCTAAACAAATTTCTCAGAGTGCCATCGTTCAAAATGGAAACCATTCGAACGATTTTACCTACAATCCAGGAGGGTCAATTTATGACTACCGTGGATCTAAAGGATGCGTATCTACATATTCCTATCCACAAAGATCATCATCAGTTCCTAAGGTTCGCCTTTCTGGACAAACATTACCAGTTTGTGGCTCTCCCATTCGGGCTAGCCAATGCTCCAAGGATTTTCACAAAAGTACTCGGGTCCCTTCTAGCGGTTCTAAGACCAAGGGGCATTGCAGTTGCACCTTACTTGGACGACATTCTGATACAAGCGTCGTCTCTTTCAAAGGCAAAGGCTCACACAGACATCGTTCTGGCCTTTCTCAGATCTCACGGATGGAAAGTGGACATAGAAAAAAGTTCCCTGTCTCCGTCGACAAGAGTTCCTTTCTTGGGGACAATAATAGATTCTTTAGAAATGAAGATTTTCCTGACAGATGTCAGAAAGTCGAAACTTCTAAACGCTTGTCAAGTTCTTCACTCTAGCTCAGTGCATGGAAGTAGTAGGGTTGATGGTTGCAGCAATGGACATAGTTCCTTTTGCGCGAATTCATCTAAGACCATTACAACTGTGCATGCTGAAACAGTGGAATGGGGACTATACAGACTTGTCTCCAGTGATTCAAGTAGATCAGAAGACCAGAGACTCACTCCGTTGGTGGCTAACCCAGGATCACCTGTCCCAGGGAATGAGCTTCCGCAGACCAGAGTGGGTCATCGTCACGACCGACGCTAGTCTAGTTGGCTGGGGCGCGGTCTGGGACTCCCTGAAAGCTCAGGGGCTATGGTCTCGGGAAGAGTCTCTTCTCCCGATAAACATTCTGGAACTAAGAGCGATATTCAATACTCTCAGGGCTTGGCCTCAACTAGCAAAGGCCAGATTCATAAGATTCCAATCAGACAACATGACGACTGTTGCTTACATCAACCATCAGGGGGGAACAAGGAGTTCCCTGGCGATGAGAGAAGTGACCAAAATCATAAAATGGGCGGAGGATCACTCCTGCCACCTATCTGCGATCCACATCCCAGGAGTGGAAAACTGGGAGGCGGATTATCTGAGTCGTCAGACATTCCATCCGGGGGAGTGGGAGCTCCACCCGGAGATTTTTGCCCAGTTGACCCAATTATGGGGCATTCCAGACATGGATCTGATGGCGTCTCGTCAGACCTTCAAGGTTCCTTGCTACGGGTCCAGATCCAGGGATCCCAAGGCGACCCTAGTGGATGCATTAGTAGCGCCTTGGACCTTCAACCTAGCTTATGTGTTTCCACCGTTTCCTCTCATTCCCAGGCTGGTAGCCAGGATCAAACAGGAGAGGGCCTCGGTGGTTTTGATAGCTCCTGCGTGGCCACACAGGACTTGGTATGCAGACCTGGTGAATATGTCATCGGCTCCACCATGGAGGCTACCTTTGAGACAGGATCTTCTAGTACAAGGTCCATTTGAACATCCAAATCTAGTTTCTCTCCAGCTGACGGCTTGGAAATTGAACGCTTGATTTTATCTAAGCGTGGGTTTTCGGATTCTGTGATAGATACTCTGGTCCAAGCCAGAAAACCTGTGACTAGAAAGATTTACCATAAAATATGGAAAAGATATATCTGTTGGTGTGAATCCAAGGGATTCTCATGGAGTAAGTTTAAAATTCCTAGGATCCTTTCCTTTCTACAAGAAGGTTTGGATAAGGGATTATCAGCGAGTTCTCTAAAAGGACAGATTTCTGCTTTATCTGTCTTGTTACACAAACGACTGGCAGCTGTGCCAGATGTTCAAGCTTTTGTTCAGGCTTTGGTCAGGAGATCTTTGACTCCTCCCTGGAGTCTGAATTTAGTTCTTTCAGTTCTTCAAGGGGTTCCGTTTGAACCTCTAGATTCCATAGATATCAAGATGTTATCTTGGAAAGTTCTGTTTTTGGTTGCTATTTCTTCTGCTATCCGCCTTATCTGGTGTTCCATTCAGATAAGATTGTTTTGCGTACTAAACCTGGTTTCCTTCCAAAGGTTGTCTCCAACAAGAATATTAACCAGGAAATAGTTGTGCCTTCTTTGTGTCCGAATCCAGTTTCAAAGAAGGAACGTTTGTTACATAATTTAGATGTAGTACATGCTTTAAAGTTCTATTTAGAAGCAACAAAGGATTTCAGACAAACGTCTTCTCTGTTTGTCGTTTATTCTGGCAAGAGGAGAGGTCAAAAAGCTACTGCTACCTCTCTTTCCTTTTGGCTGAAAAGCATCATCCGATTGGCTTACGAGACTGCCGGACGGCAGCCTCCCGAACGAATCACAGCTCACTCTACTAGGGCTGTGGCTTCCACATGGGCCTTCAAGAACGAGGCTTCTGTTGATCAGATATGTAAGGCAGCGACTTGGTCTTCCCTGCACACTTTTGCCAAATTCTACAAATTTGATACTTTTGCTTCTTCGGAGGCTATTTTTGGGAGAAAGGTTTTGCAAGCCGTGGTGCCTTCTGTTTAGGTAACCTAATTGGCTCCCTCCCTTCATCCGTGTCCTAAAGCTTTGGTATTGGTTCCCACAAGTTATGGATGACGCCGTGGACCGGACACACCAATGTTGGAGAAAACAGAATTTATGCTTACCTGATAAATTACTTTCTCCAATGGTGTGTCCGGTCCACGGCCCGCCCTGGTTTTTTTAATCAGGTTTGATGAATTTCTTTCTTTAACTACAGTCACCACGGCACCCTATGGTTTCTCCTTTTTTTCTCCTGTCCGTCGGTCGAATGACTGGGGTGGGCGGAGCCTAGGAGGGACTATATGGACAGCTTTTGCTGTGCTCTTTGCCATTTCCTGTTGGGGAAGAGAATATTCCCACAAGTTATGGATGACGCCGTCGACCGGACACACCGTTGGAGAAAGTAATTTATCAGGTAAGCATAAATTCTGTTTTCCTTTAGCCTGATGTAGGCACATAACGTGCTTTCTTGAGCTAAAAGTATTGTGATGGCTATAGTGTCCATTTACTGGACTCTATATATGGCTTTTGGCCTGTGCTACTCTGAGACATGTTAGTATTTCACTATTCCACCTCATATCATGAATTTCAATGTGTTAAAGGGCCACTAAACCCAAAATCTTTCTTTCATGATTCAGATAGAGAATAGAAATTTAAACAACATTACAATTTACTTCCATTATTTATTTTGCTTCATTTTTTTTAAATATCCTTAGTTGAAGAAAAAGCCATGCACATGGTGTGCCAATCACACAAGGCTTCTATGTGCAGCAACCAATCAGCAGCTAGTGAGCATATCTAGATATCCTTTTCATCAAAGAATATCAAGAGAATAAAACAAATTAGATTATATAAGTAAATTAGAAAGATGTTTAAAATTGCATTCTCTTTCTAAATCATAAAAGAAAAAATGTGGGTGGCATGTCCCTTTAAGTATCATTAAATGGACATTAAACCCATTTTTATTATTTCATGATTCAGCTAGAGCATGCTATTTTAAACAACTTTCTAATTTACTTCCATTACCTAATTTGCTTCATTTTCTTGATACTCTTTGCTGAAAAGCATATCTAGATAGGCTCAGAAGCTGCTGATTGGTGGCTGCACATCAATGCCTCGTGATTGGCTCACCCATGTGCATTGATATTTCATAAACAAAGATTATCAGAATAATTAAGCAAATTAGATAATATAAGTAAATTGGGATGTTGTTTAAAACTGTATTCTCTATCTGAATAATGAAATAAAAAAAATTGGTTTAATGTCCCTTTTAATGTGAAATATAATTGTAGATGTTTTTGTTAGTAGGCCAAATACCATGCCCCTCATTGTGTACATGAATGTGTGACATTAAAGGATGTTATATCTCAAATACATATAATACTGGTATGTGGGATGTTACTCACCAGCATGCTGTGCTGTGGTTGCAGCCCCTGAGTCACGAGCCCCTGGAAGTCCTTGGACTGCTTTGATACTCGGGGACCTGGGTATCATCTCCTGCCATGTGTTGTATTCGGGTTCCAGGGGTGGACCACCACCTGTTCCCCTCTGGTGCATGGCTTCCTGCCCCATCTTCTCTTTCACCCGCCTCTTACAATCGTTCCACCTTTTTTTAAGGCCCTCAACTGTCCTCCTCTGCGGGGCCACACTGTTTACAGCATCCTCGACTAACAACCATGCTGCCTTACGCCTTCGGGCAACTCTTTTGCCCTTCTCCTGGCCAAAGAGGGCAAGGTGGTTGTCCATGATGGCCTGGACTAGCGCAACATTCTCATCGAATGAGAAGTTCGGGCATCTCATGCGCTCATCCTCTGTGGCCACCTGGCTTCCTCCCTGGGATGTCCCTGGTGTGGGTTACTCCCTATCCTCTCCCTCCTCCCCCCTTCTGTCCCCATGTGCACCCTCTGTCCCTCTTCTAAGTGTGCCTGGTCTCGGGGCATATCCCCTCCCATCATCCATTCTAACTCTCCCTCTCCCCACTCCACTTACTCCCTGACGGGGACCCTGCTGCTCCTCCTGTCCGCTACAATACTCCTCTCCTTGCAACTCCGTTCCCCTCCTCCCCTCTGCCCTACCTCTCCCTTCCATCCTCACACTACACACACTCACACACTCACTCCCAGTTCAATTACACACAATCACAACCAAACACTCAGCCTATCACACTGTAAAATTGAAATAAAATGTGTGAGGTGTTAGAAAAAAAAAAGTGTTGTGTATTTTGTATATGTATCTATGCAAAATGTGTGCAATATGTAAAAAAAAGTGTAAGTAAATGTACAAGCTTACCCAATCAAAAATCCGACCTAACTAACTTTTATGCTGCACCTCTCTCACTGCTCTTACTAATAACTCTCAACTCACTGTAGTGTGCTGTAGCTCAATGAACCATCCAAACACACTGAAGAAAATGGCGGCTGCGCATGGGTTTATGTATGAATTTTGAATAGCGTAATTATGTGGCGCATCTTTTAGAACTGGCGGTTATTTTTTACGATTGTTAGCCTAAGTTGCATAAAACTACTCTTTATTGAGACTTTACGTGAACAAAATACTGGCGTAAGTACTTGCGATGACTAAAATCTGTATTTGCGCACATTTTAGATGATCGCCGGTTTTTCATACTTATGCAAGTTTAGCATCTAACGGCGCAGTATATTCCTCGATTTGCGAGGTGAAATTACGGGCGGTGCGGGTTCCCTCGCTTGCGCCGAAAACTACGCCGTATATCGGATCGCGCCCCTGGTTTTTACTCTGCTGCAAAAAAAACATGTGCAAATCTATTAAAAAAATTAAAAATAATAATTATTTAGTTTCTTTATTAGTTTAATATATAGAATAACTAAGGATTAAATATATTTACATTTATCAGTACCTTTTTATCATACACTATTCGGAAATGTTTATTTAATTTTATTTAAGGTTTGTTTTAAAAATGTTTCACATTTGGTAAAGTTGTTAAGGACATTGTGACCTTTATTTATGCCTAATAAGGGAAGCCAAAAACTGATCCCATTAACGGCCACATATGACATAAGTTGTTAATGGGCTTAATTAAAACTGGCCATGGTAGTAACTTCATTAGCAGCCATTTTAATGGCTGTCATCCAGCCCAAAAAAAAAAACACAATGTAAACTTGGCCTATTTGTTTAACCCCTGCTAAGGGGTTAAACACATAAGTAAAGTCCAGTTTGGGAGTGTTAATAATAGCTGTTATGAGTAATAGCACCAGCAACCCTGAAGTTTAAATAGGTAAATGGCCAATTAACAAACTATGCTGGTGTGTGTATGTCATATAATTTATCATATCACATTTTTCATAATTTCTTTCTTCCCTACTTTACTTTAGGGATTGACATATCCCAAGGAACTTTATTTCTGTCTCATAACCATTTTTGTTCTTGTGGTTTTTTTTTTCATGTATTGAAAGGTAAACACCCCTTTCTTGATCTAAAAAAACATGTAATATAGCTTTGTCTAACATATTCTTCTGTCTCCTACATTTGAATTAAATTTGGCAACCCCTTCTTCATTTTAAAACCTGAGTCTGACTTTGTGGTTAGTGTACTGCTTAAAAGCTCTTCTGTTTGATTAGCAAACAAGTTAAACCTAGTTCTGACTAGAGTTTACACTGAAGCAATGGCTAGTCCTATATTGACATATCCTAATTGAAGAGTCTAAATTTTTCTCTTACAATTAAGGTATAAATTATGAGCTATAAAAGAGTGTCTCTAAGTGCCAAATCTGCACACATCCTGTAACAGTTACTTTTCACTGCTTTAGCATAACAATTTTAAAGAAGTCCATTTTGCGTTGTGTAATATGTAATCTTTTTGCCAGCAGGAGAAAGTCTGCGAGCACGCTTCACATTAAACACAATCTCCGCAATATTGTCAGTATGCAGCCTTCATCACGACTAGCATATTACTTGAATGAGACTGCCCGGGTAGAACACATTATCCCCAACAGTAAAAATTCCCAGAGAGATCATATTATCCAATTTTCCCGCAATTTGACGAACTTTGCTGTAGAAGTGACGGTGTAAAATTCTCTTGTGGATCACTCTTTACTAAAGAGCATGCTGGTTTTGAAGATTTGCTCTCAGCCTAAGATAATGTGTGTACTTTCCTCAGCTGTTTTGTACAACAGATACTGTGGCATAAATTGTTTTTTCTGTTTCTGGGATAGCTGAATATTTAAAAAAAAATATTAACTACATTAATAACTAATATATCAGGCATATACAATTTTAATTTTGAAAAGAAAGAATTATGTTTATTAATATGGAACAATATTATCTATGAAAAATTAAGTTGTGTTTGAATTATTTTTTTTAAATGTCAAATTAAACTTTCATGACTCAGATAAGGCATGCAACTTTAAACAATTTTCCAATTTACTTTTATCATCACATTTGCTTTGTTCTCTTGGTACTCTTTGTTGAAAGCTAAACCTAGGTAGGCTCATGCTAATTTGTAAGCCCTTGAAGGCCATCTCTTATCTCAGTGCATTTGTCAGTTTTTCACAGCTAGATAGTGCTAGTTCATGTGTGCCATATAGGTAACATTGTGCTCACGTCTGGAGTTATTTTTGAGTTAGCACAGATTGGCTAAATTGCAAGTCTGTGAAAAGAACTGAGATAAGGGGCAGTTATGCAAAACTGGGGAATTTGTATTTAAGGGATTATATGTCTTTTAAAACAATAAACATTTCCTTCTTAATATAAGGATCATACCATATTTAAAGGGACAGTGTACTTGAGAAACAAATTATGCTGACCAGATAATTTCTTTTCATTCTGTATAAGGAGAGTCCATGGCTTCATTCCTTACTGGTGGGAAATACTGAACCTGGCCACCAGGAGGAGGCAAATACACCCCAGCCAAAGGCTTAAATACCTCTCCCACTTCCCCCATCCCCCAGTCTTTCTTTGCCTTTTGTCACAGGAGGATGGCAGATAAGTGTCAGAAGATTTTGGAGTTGTTCCTCAGGAGGGATATATTCCTTTCAATATGGAACTGGAGTTTTGAGTAGTCTTGTTAGCCTCTTAGTGAGAGCATTGACGAAAGTTAGAATAGGTTGATGCAGGGAGAGTCTTTCTGCGAACCCATCCAGACTGCCTGCTAACAGCTCCTTAAGCAACCAGTGTTGATGAGTTTCACTGTCTGCTTTCTTCACTCAAGACCATGTCACACTTAAGAGGCTTTGTTTCTGTTCCACAGCATGGATTCTGGTAAGATCGTTTCAATTTTTACTTATGTTGAAATTGCTGAAGACAGGGTCACAGTGTGACTCCTTTTATCTTTATAGAATCATGGGTTAATATCTCCTGAGGGAGGTTATTGAACAGTGGGCATTAATCAAATGTGTTTCTTTTGATTTTATGCTACTTTATGTGTTAGATTTATTTTTGGGCTCATAGACTGTTGTTATGCGGTAACGGAACATACAGGTGTTTACTTTCACTTTGAATGCTGTGCAGCTTGTAGCTTGGCGCTTTTTTTCTCGTAGCAGGGGCAGTCCTGCCTTGCACACCACGTGACCGTGTGTGGTCACACTTTTGTTTTCTCTTTCCTGACCGAGCTAGCTGTCGGAGAGGTTTCGTCTTCTATGGTTGCCTGGGTCTAGGAGGTGGTGAGTGCCCCAGTCATTGGGGGTATAAAGGTACCGTTTTTTTTAAGAGGAATAAAAAGTTAATTTATTTGTATCCTACTGTTGTTAGCGCAAGCTATGTAGGATTCTGCTATGCTTGAGGGTACTCCCTCTATTCTTGATAGTAATACCTGTATATATTGTTAGGGGGCCTTGGTGTGCCCGCCCTCTCAACTATGTTCCGTATGCATCAACAAGGTTATTATGTCTAAGAAGGTTAACCTCTTTAGTACTACTGAGCCGTCCACCTCTTAAAAAATGATTCCCGGACTCTCATCCAGAGTTGTGGGGTTCCTTCGTCCCTAAGGTGGATGACGCAAGACAGCCCAAGAATTTACAGGAACTGGAGACTTTTTGCCAGGAAGAATTAACAGCTTTTACCATCTGAGAAGATAAAAAACCTCATCCACAAATACCACAAAAGACTTCAAGCTGTCATTGATGTTAAAGGGGGCAATATACGGTATTAAGAACTGGGGTATGTAAACTTTTGATCAGGGTCATTTGGGTACTTTCTGTTGTCATTATGATTTAAAAAGAGTAAACACAGTTGATTGATAATAAATGGCTTCAGCCAAACACTAACCATGAGTGAAAGAGAGGTTTTTGTGTTATCATTCATAGTCTCTGAAAAATAACCTAGAAATCATAAATTCTGCCAGGGTATGTAAACTTATGAGCACAACTGTATTTTTCACCGACCAGAGACGGTGCAAGCTAGCTTCGACATGTCTTCTCCTTCAGACCTCCTTAAAGGGACACTGTACCCAAAAATTTTCTTTCATGATTCAGATTGAGCATGAAATTTTAAGCAACTTTCTAATTTACTCCTATTATTTCTCTTGGTATCTTTATTTGAAATACAAGAATGTAAGTTTAGATGCCGGCCCATTTTTGGTGAACAACCTGGGTTGTCCTTGCTGATTGGTGGATAAATTCATCCACCAATAAAAAAGTGCTGTCCAGAGTACTGAAACCAAAAAAAAGCTTAGATGCCTTCTTTTTCAAATAATGATAGCAAGAGAACGAAGAAAAATTGATAATAGGAGTAAATTAGAATGTTGCTTAAAATTGCATGCTATTTCTGAATTACAAAATATTTTTTTGGGGTACAGTGTCCCTTTAAGCCCACCTGTGGCTCAGTGTATGGAGGTAAATGGTCTTATGGTATCCAGCATGGATATTATTCCCTTTGCCTGGTCTGCCTCAGACCATTACAGCTGTGCATGCTGAGACAGTTGAACGGCAATCATTCCGATCTGTCTCAACAGATTTCCCTGGACAGCTGGTCGAGAGAATCGCTCTCTTGGTGGCTCTGTCCATATCATCTGGTCCCGAGGGACATCCTTTCTACGACCATCCTGGGAGATTTTGACTATAGAGGCAAGCCTCTCAGGATGGGAAGCTGTTTGGGGTCCCAGGAAGGCACAGGGCCTGTGGTCTCTGGAACTTCGAGCAATCTACAATGCTCTGAAGGCTTGGCCTCTTCTAGGTTCGTCCCGGTTTATCAGATTCCAGTCAGACAATATAACCTCGGTGGCTTACATCAACCATCGGGGGGGGGGATGAGAAGCTCCCTAGTGATGAGGGAAGTATCGCGGATTCTGGAGTGGGCGGAGGCCCACAGCTGTTTGCTGTCAGTGATCCACATTCCGGGTGTGGACAACTGGGAAGCGGATTTTCTCAGCAGACATTCCTTTCATCCGGGGTAATGGTCTCTCCATTCCAAAGTGTTTGCGGAGATATGCTACATGTGGGGGACTCCGGAGATAGATCTCATGGCATCTCATCTAAATACTAAACTACCCAGATATGGGTCGAGGTCCAGGGATCGTCAGGCGGAGCTAATAGATGCATTAGCGGTGCCTTGGAGGTTCAATCTAATCTACCTTTTTCCGCCATTACCACTCCTTCCTCGGATAGTGGCCCGCATCAAGCAGGAGCAGGCGTCAGTAATACTGATTGCTCTATCATGGCCGCGAAGGAGGTGGTTCACGGATCTGGTGAGGATGTCCTCTTCTCCTCCATGGAAGTTACCTTGTCGCAGGGATCTGCTGGAACAAGGTCCTTTTATTCATCAAAATCTAGATTCTCTGAGGCTGACTGCGTGGAGATTGAACACTTAGTCCTTGCCAAAAGAGGTTTTTCTGAGAGAGTTATTGATACTCTCATTCAAGCTCGTAAGCCGGTTACTCGTCGCATCTATCATAAGGTGTGGAGAATCTACTTATTCTGGTGTGAAGAGCGTGAATTTCCTTGGCATAAAGTTAAGGTAGCCAGGATTCTGTTGTTTCTCCAGGATGGTCTGGAGAAGGGTCTTTCAGCCAGTTCCTTGAGGAGACAGATTTCTCCCTTGTCTGTTTTACTGCACAAGAGGCTCTCTGAGCTTCCAGATGTTTAGACTTTTGTTAAGGCTCTGATTAGGATCAGACCTGTGTTCAGATCTTCGGCTCCCCCTTGGAGTCTAAATATGGATATTAAAGTTTTGCAACGGGCTCCGTTTGAGCCTATGCATGAAATTGATATTAAGTTGTTGTCCTAGAAAGTTATTTTTCTACTGACTATTGCTTTGGCGCGCAGAGTATCTGAAATTGCCACCTTGCAATGTGAGCCTCCTTATCTGGTGTTCCATACGGATAAGGCTGTCCTACGTACTAAGTTAGGGCTTCTTCGTAAAGTCGCGTCAGACCGCAACATCAATCAAGAGATTGTTGTCCCTTCTTTGTGTCCTAATCCTTCTTCGTTTACTTCATAATTTGGAACGTGGTTTGTGCCTTGAAGGTACTTAGGATTTTAGGCAAACTTCTTCCTTGTTTGTTGCCTATTCTGGGAAGCGTAAGGGGCAGAGGGTCTCTGCGACTTCATTGTCTTTTTGGTTAAGGAGTGTTATCTGCTTAGCTTATGAGACAGCGGGACATAGACCTCCTCAGAGAATTACGGCTCATTCTACTAGAGCAGTGGCGACCTCTTAGGCCTTTAAGAACGAGGCCTCTATGGATCAGTTTTGTAAGG
The DNA here is from genome assembly GCF_027579735.1 of Bombina bombina. Taxonomy (NCBI): domain Eukaryota; kingdom Metazoa; phylum Chordata; class Amphibia; order Anura; family Bombinatoridae; genus Bombina; species Bombina bombina. The sequence continues at coordinate 930,745,609 of NC_069503.1, read as the reverse complement.
CGGCTACCTGGTCCTCCTTACATACTTTTTCTAAATTTTACAAGTTTGATGTTTATGCTTCAGCTGAAGCAGCCTTCGGGAGAAAGGTTTTGCAGGCTGTGGTGCCCTCAGATTAGGGTTCGCCTCTCTTTTTGTCCCTCCCGTTTTCATTCAGTGTCCTCTAGAGCTCGGGTACAAGTTTCCCAACAGTAAGGAATGAAGCCGAGGACTCTCCTTATATTAAGAAGGAAAACATAAATTATGCTTACCAGATAATTGCATTTCCTTCTGTATAAGGAGAGTCCATGGCTTCCGCCCGTGTTTCTCCAATGGGCGGCCCCCTAAATTTGTTTTTCTTCTGGCACCTTTTATACCCTGATATTTCTCCTACTGTTTCTTGTTCCCTCGGCAGAATGACTGGGGGATGGCAGAAGTGGGAGAAGTATTTAAGCCTTTGGCTGGGATGTCTTTGCCTTCTTCTGGTGGCCAGGTTCAGTATTTCCCAACAGTAAGGAATGAAGCCATGGACTCTCCTTATACAGAATGAAAAGAAATTATCTGGTAAGCATAATTTGTTTCTCAAGTACACTGTCCCTTTAAATATGGTATGATGGATTTAATTTTGAGTTAAAATGTCCCATTAAAATAGCAGAACAACAACATTTATTTATTTACTTTAAAGTGAAGGTCAATTTTCATCAATGAGTGCCCGGTTTTTAAAAATACTTTTTAAAACAGGGGCACTTTCATTGATGAAAATTAACATTGCACTGGATTTTAAGAAATACTTACCTTTTTCTCCTGCAAAACCGGATCGCCGATCTCAGCCTCAGTTCCTCTGTAGTGACGTCAGAAATGACAAAAACCGGCTTCCTCCAATCATGGCTTGCACCCCAGAGCGTCCAGCTCGTGATGCCTGGCTGTGATTGGAGGAAGCCAGTTTCGTCATTGCTGTTGTCTACAGCAGGAAGAAGAAGGAGGGAGATCGTTGATCCGGCATTGCAGGAGTAAAAGGTAAGTATTTCTTCAAATCCAGTGCAATGTTAATTTTCATCAATGAAAGTGCCCCTGATTTTAAAAGTATTTTTAAAAACCGGGCACTCATTGATGAAAATTGACCTTCACTTTAAGTGAGATGCACTTACTAGCATTTCCTGCTAGTTACTGTATCTATTTAAAACAAAACAAAAAAAAAAAAAAAACTGCCAACTTTTTTCAAACATTTAAATATTTTGACTTGTTTAATTGCTGCTGTTTCATACCTTTGCAAGAAAATGTTTTGTGTTTTTGATGCATTACATTTTTAAAGATATTATTGTTTGCAAATGGTTTTGTAAAACTATATTGAAACTAGCAGAAAATGTATATTTAATATGCACATATCCACTACACTAGCCAAATAAGAAAATGTACAATTTTTTCTTTCATGATTCAGAAAGAGCATAACATTTTATACAACTTCCCAATTTATTTGTAATATCTAATTAGACAACGTATATTTACATCGGATTGGGTGAAGGGGTTAAAATTGTAAACTTTATTTGAATCATGAAATACAAATTATGGGTTTCATGTCCCTTTAAACGGCCACAGTGACATCTGTTTTTAAAACTAGCCAAAACCTTATATTACTTTTAAAATACTCACTTTCAGATGAGCAAGCAAATAAAAAATATACAATTAATTTTTGTTAAAGGGACACTGAATCCAAATTTTTTCTTTCGTGATTCAGATAGAGCATGCAATTTTAAGCAACTTTCTAATTTACTCCTATTATCAATTTTTCTTCGTTCTCCTGCTTTCTTTATTTGAAAAATAAAGCATCTAAGCTATTTTTTTGGTTCAGGACCATGGAAAGCACTTTTTTATTGGTGCATGCATTTATCCACCAATCAGTAAGAACAACCCAGGTTGTTCACCAAAAATGGGCTGGCATCTAAACTTACATTCTTGCATTTCAAATAAAGATACCAAGAGAATGAAGACAATTTGATAATAGGAGTAAATTAGAAAGTTGTTTAAAATTGCATGCTCTATCTGAATCCCAAAAGAAAAAATTGGGTTCAGTGTCCCTTTAAGTCTCCACTGTTACCCCTAGAAGAACATGCATGTGCTATTGAATGTACTAGAGCACTACCAAGCCTCTCTTCCACACAAGGGTTTATGGCATATGTTTTGGGAGCTAGCTGAGTCACAGAAGCTAGTCTCTCTTGTATATTTATTAGCATTTGTAGTATAGAGTTAGAGAACTTAACTTTTTTAAAGTGAAACCAATCCTAGCGTTTTTGAAACGCTGTGATTGACTATTAAAACAAATAAAGGGGATTTTCATTAATGAAGTATAAGATACTTCTTGTAGAAAGCTCCTTTATTTGTTTTAATCAATCGCTGTTCTTAGATGCTACAGCAGCCCATGGCAAAAAAATATTTTGTTAAGAGGTGACGTTTTCACCTTAGCCAATAGCCATGACGTAAATCCTGCTCCCAAGGGTGCCAAGCCGGATTTACCGCACGGCTATTGGCTAAGAGGTGAAAACGTTACCTCTCAAGACAAACGGCAATCTGCCGTTGGCTGCTTGAGCAGCTAAGAACGGCGATCGCTTAAAACAAATAAAGGAGCTTTCTACATAAAGTATCTTATACTTCATGAATGAAAGCCCCCTTTATTTGTTTCAATAGTCAAGCCTAGCGTTTCAAAAACGCTAGAATTGACTTTCACTTTAAAGTTAAAAATATATAAGCACTTAGTTAAAGTTTCAAAGATTTAATAAACCACTTACGCTGACCTTTCAACAAAGCTTGAATTTTTAATAAAATTATATTTTATGTTCCCGTCTAAATGGCCTTAACGACTCCTCATAAATGTAGGCTGGAGTTAGACAATAATGTATGCTATCCCTTCATCCAATGACTCTGCAGCATGGACCTCCAATTAGAATATTTATTCACTGCATTCACATTTTAATCTGTAGGCACTAACATGTGCAGTTATTAATGAAACGCCGGTCCTCCATTTTGCTGTATCTGTGCTAAAGCATGTGCATCTTGTTTGATATTTTTATTTTACTTTATTTTTTAATTATGCCTACAAATGCTTGTCTTTCTAAGGGAATTACGGCATATCTATATGCTCGTCAATCTAGGGGGCTCTATCAGTATTAAAACATTGCTGATCAGTCTAGGGTTTTTTAATATACTTACCTAGCTGCTGCCGCTCTGTGCGCTTCCAAGCCAGACTGCATACGCTGCATGCCTCCATCTTCAGCGCTCTGGTTCGCCGCTCCTACTGAAACGTCAGTATCCAGCACTGTGTGGATGACACTCTGGCTGACGGATAGTGAATGAAGTAGCATAGTTTTGCACATGCGCTGCCACTGACAATTGGAACTGCGCATGTGTGACGCCATCTTTGTTCTACCTAAGTATAATTCCGTAATTTGCAATGTATAATGAGATGAGAGGGTTTGGCAGAATAAAGATTTTAAAGAGCAAATTACAGGTAATCTATAAAAATGTGCTAATATGTGTCTTGCTTAATATAAAAGTATTTGATGTTTTGAAATATATTTTCTTTCATGTAATTAGCAAGAGTCCATGAGCTAGTGACGTATGGGATATACATTCCTACCAGGAGGGGCAAAGTTTCCCAAACCTCAAAATGCCTACAAATACACCCCTCACCACACCCACAAATCAGTTTTACAAACTTTGCCTCCTGTGGAGGTGGTGAAGTAAGTTTGTGCTAGATTCTACGTTGATATGCGCTCCGCAGCAGGTTGGAGCCCGGTTTTCCTCTCAGCGTGCAGTGAATGTCAGAGGGATGTGAAGAGAGTATTGCCTATTTGAATTCAATGATCTCCTTCTACGGGGTCTATTTCATAGGTTCTCTGTTATCGGTCGTAGAGATTCATCTCTTACCTCCCTTTTCAGATCGACGATATACTCTTATATATACCATTACCTCTACTGATTCTCGTTTCAGTACGGGTTTGGCTTTCTACTACATGTAGATGAGTGTCCTGGGGTAAGTAAGTCTTATTTTTGTGACACTCTAAGCTATGGTTGGGCACTTTTATATAAAAGTTCTAAATATTTGTGTTTAAACATTTATTTGCCTTGATTCAGGATGTTCAATATTCCTTATTTCAGACAGTCAGTTTCATTATTTGGGATAATGCATTTGAATAATCAATTTTTTTCTTACCTTAAAATTTGACTTTTTTCCCTGTGGGCTGTTAGGCTCGCGGGGGCTGAAAATGCTTCATTTTATTGCGTCATTCTTGGCGCGGACTTTTTTGGCGCAAAAATTTTGTTTGTTATTTCCGGCGTCATACTTGTCGCCGGAAGATGCGTCATTTTTGACGTTTTTGCGCCAAAAATGTTGGCGTTACCGGATGTGGCGTCATTTTTGGCGCTAAAAGCATTTAGGCGCCAAATAATGTGGGCGTCTTTTTTGGCGCCAAAAAATATGGGCGTCATTATTGTCTCCACATTATTTAAGTCTCATTGTTTATTTGCTTCTGGTTGCTAGAAGCTTGTTCACTGGCATTTTTTCCCATTCCTGAAACTGTCATTTAAGGAATTTGATCAATTTTGCTTTATATGTTGTTTTTTTCTTTTACATATTGCAAGCTGTCTCAGATTGATCCTGAATCAGAAGATACTTCTGGAAAATCGCTGCCTGATGCTGGATCTACCAAAGTTAAGTGTATTTGCTGTAAATTTGTGGTATCTGTTCCTCCAGCTGTTGTTTGTAATGAATGTCATGACAAACTTGTTAATGCAGATAATATTTCCTTTAGTAATGTTACATTACCTGTTGCTGTTCCATCAACATCTAATACTCAGATTGTTCCTGTTAACATAAGAGATTTTGTTTCTAAATCCATTAAGAAGGCTATGTCTGTTATTCCTCCTTCTAGTAAACTTAAAAGGTCTTTTAAAACTTCTCATTTTTCAGATGAATTTTTAAATGAACATCATCATTCTGATTCTGATAATGATTCCTCTGGTTCAGAGGATTCTGTTTCAGAGGTTGATGCTGATAAATCTTCATATTTATTCAAAATGGAATTTATTCGTTCTTTACTTAAAGAAGTCTTAATTGCATTAGAAATAGAGGATTCTTGTCCTCTTGATACTAAATCTAAACGTTTAAATAAGGTTTTTAAATCTCCTGTAGTTATTCCAGAAGTTTTTCCTGTCCCTGATGCTATTTCTGAAGTAATTTCCAAGGAATGGAATAATTTGGGTAATTCATTTACTCCTTCTAAACGTTTTAAGCAATTATATCCTGTGCCATCTGACAGATTAGAGTTTTGGGACAAAATCCCTAAGGTTGATGGGGCTATCTCTACTCTTGCTAAACGTACTACTATTCCTACGGCAGATAGTACTTCCTTTAAGGATCCTTTAGATAGGAAAATTGAATCCTTTCTAAGAAAAGCTTACTTATGTTCAGGTAATCTTCTTAGACCTGCTATATCTTTAGCGGATGTTGCTGCAGCCTCAACTTTTTGGTTGGAAGCTTTAGCGCAACAAGTAACAGATCATAATTCTCATAGCATTGTTAATCTTCTTCAACATGCTAATAATTTTATTTGTGATGCCATCTTTGATATCATTAGAGTTGATGTCAGGTATATGTCTCTAGCTATTTTAGCTAGAAGAGCTTTATGGCTTAAAACTTGGAATGCTGATATGTCTTCCAAGTCAACTTGCTTTCCCTTTCTTTCCAGGGTAATAAATTATTTGGTTCACAGTTGGATTCTATTATTTCAACTGTTACTGGGGGGGAAAGGAACTTTTTTACCACAGGATAAAAAATCTAAAGGTAAATTTAGGTCTACTAATCGTTTTCGTTCCTTTCGTCACAATAAGGAACAAAAGCCTGATCCTTCCCCTACAGGAGCGGTATCAGTTTGGAAACCATCTCCAGTCTGGAATAAATCCAAGCCTTTTAGAAAGCCAAAGCCAGCTACCAAGTCAACATGAAGGTGCGGCCCTCATTCCAGCCCAGCTGGTAGGGGGCAGATTACGATTTTTCAAAGAAATTTGGATCAATTCGATTCACAATCTTTGGATTCAGAACATTGTTTCACAAGGGTACAGAATAGGCTTCAAGATAAGGCCTCCTGCAAGAAGATTTTCTCCAACATAGGTGTGTCCGGTCCACGGCGTCATCCTTACTTGTGGGATATTCTCTTCCCCAACAGGAAATGGCAAAGAGCCCAGCAAAGCTGGTCACATGATCCCTCCTAGGCTCCGCCTACCCCAGTCATTCTCTTTGCCGTTGTACAGGCAACATCTCCACGGAGATGGCTTAGAGTTTTTTAGTGTTTAACTGTAGTTTTTATTATTCAATCAAGAGTTTGTTATTTTAAAATAGTGCTGGTATGTACTATTTACTCTGAAACAGAAAAGAGATGAAGATTTCTGTTTGTATGAGGAAAATGATTTTAGCAACCGTTACTAAAATCCATGGCTGTTCCACACAGGACTGTTGAGAGGAATTAACTTCAGTTGGGGGAACAGTGAGCAGTCTTTTGCTGCTTGAGGTATGACACATTCTAACAAGACGATGTAATGCTGGAAGCTGTCATTTTCCCTATGGGATCCGGTAAGCCATTTTTATTCAGACAGTAAATAAGGGCTTCACAAGGGCTTATTAAGACTGTAGACATTTTCTGGGCTAAATCGTTTCATATATTACACATATTTAGCCTTGAGGAATCATTTAATCTGGGTATTTTTGTTAAATAATATCGGCAGGCACTGTTTTAGACACCTTATTCTCTAGGGGCTTTCCCTAATCATAGGCAGAGCCTCATTTTCGCGCCGGTATTGCGCACTTGTTTTTGAGCAGCATGACATGCAGTCGCATGTGTGAGGAGCTCTGATACATAGAAAAGACTTTCTGAAGGCGTCATTTGGTATCGTATTCCCCTTTGGGCTTGGTTGGGTCTCAGCAAAGCAGATACCAGGGACTGTAAAGGGGTTAAAGTTAAAAACGGCTCCGGTTCCGTTATTTTAAGGGTTAAAGCTTCCAAATTTGGTGTGCAATACTTTTAAGGCTTTAAGACACTGTGGTGAAATTTTGGTGAATTTTGAACAATTCCTTCATACTTTTTCGCAATTGCAGTAATAAAGTGTGTTCAGTTTAAAATTTAAAGTGACAGTAACGGTTTTATTTTAAAACGTTTTTTGTACTTTGTTATCAAGTTTATGCCTGTTTAACATGTCTGAACTACCAGATAGACTGTGTTCTGAATGTGGGGAAGCCAAGGTTCCTTCTCATTTAAATAAATGTGATTTATGTGACACTGAAAATGATGCCCAAGATGATTCCTCAAGTGAGGGGAGTAAGCATGGTACTGCATCATTCCCTCCTTCGTCTACACGAGTCTTGCCCACTCAGGAGGCCCCTAGTACATCTAGCGCGCCAATACTCCTTACTATGCAACAATTAACGGCTGTAATGGATAATTCTATCAAAAACATTTTAGCCAAAATGCCCACTTATCAGCGTAAGCGCGACTGCTCTGTTTTAGATACTGAAGAGCATGAGGACGCTGATGATAATGGTTCTGAAATGCCCCTACACCAGTCTGAGGGGGCCAGGGAGGTTTTGTCTGAGGGAGAAATTTCAGATTCAGGGAAAATTTCTCAACAAGCTGAACCCGATGTGATTACATTTAAATTTAAGTTGGAACATCTCCGCGCTCTGCTTAAGGAGGTATTATCCACTCTGGATGATTGTGAGAATTTGATCATCCCAGAGAAACTATGTAAAATGGACAAGTTCCTAGAGGTCCCGGGGCTCCCAGAAGCTTTTCCTATACCCAAGCGGGTGGCGGACATTGTAAATAAAGAATGGGAAAGGCCCGGTATACCTTTCGTCCCTCCCCCCATATTTAAAAAATTGTTTCCTATGGTCGACCCTAGAAAGGACTTATGGCAGACTGTCCCCAAGGTCGAGGGAGCGGTTTCTACTTTAAACAAACGCACCACTATACCCATAGAAGATAGTTGTGCTTTCAAAGATCCTATGGATAAAAAATTAGAAGGTTTGCTTAAAAAGATGTTTGTTCAGCAAGGTTACCTTCTACAACCAATTTCATGCATTGTCCCTGTCACTACAGCCGCGTGTTTCTGGTTCGATGAGCTAGTAAAGGCGATCGATAGTGATTCTCCTCCTTATGAGGAGATTATGGACAGAATCCGTGCTCTCAAATTGGCTAATTCTTTCACCCTAGACGCCACTTTGCAATTGGCTAGGTTAGCGGCGAAGAATTCTGGGTTTGCTATTGTGGCGCGTAGAGCGCTTTGGTTGAAATCTTGGTCAGCGGATGCGTCTTCCAAGAACAAACTCCTTAACATTCCTTTCAAGGGGAAAACGCTGTTTGGCCCTGACTTGAAAGAGATTATCTCTGATATCACTGGGGGTAAGGGCCACGCCCTTCCTCAGGATAGGTCTTTCAAGGCCAAAAATAAACCTAATTTTCGTCCCTTTCGTAGAAACGGACCAGCCCCAAGTGCTACGTCCTCTAAGCAAGAGGGTAATACTTCTCAAGCCAAGCCAGCCTGGAGACCAATGCAAGGCTGGAACAAGGGAAAGCAGGCCAAGAAACCTGCCACTGCTACCAAGACAGCATGAAATGTTGGCCCCCGATCCGGGACCGGATCTGGTGGGGGGCAGACTCTCTCTCTTCGCTCAGGCTTGGGCAAGAGATGTTCTGGATCCTTGGGCACTAGAAATAGTCTCCCAAGCTTATCTTCTGGAATTCAAGGGGCTTCCCCCAAGGGGGAGGTTCCACAGGTCTCAATTGTCTTCAGACCACATAAAGAGACAGGCATTCTTACATTGTGTAGAAGACCTGTTAAAAATGGGAGTGATTCATCCTGTTCCATTAGGAGAACAAGGGATGGGGTTCTACTCCAATCTGTTCATAGTTCCCAAAAAAGAGGGAACGTTCAGACCAATCTTTGATCTCAAGATCTTAAACAAGTTTCTCAAGGTTCCATCGTTCAAAATGGAAACCATTCGAACAATTCTTCCTTCCATCCAGGAAGGTCAATTCATGACCACGGTGGATTTAAAGGATGCGTATCTACATATTCCTATCCACAAGGAACATCATCGGTTCCTAAGGTTCGCATTCCTGGACAAGCATTACCAGTTCGTGGCGCTTCCTTTCGGATTAGCCACTGCTCCAAGGATTTTCACAAAGGTACTAGGGTCCCTTCTAGCGGTGCTAAGACCAAGGGGCATTGCAGTAGTACCTTACTTGGACGACATTCTGATTCAAGCGTCGTCCCTTCCTCAAGCAAAGGCTCACACGGACATAGTCCTGGCCTTTCTCAGATCTCACGGATGGAAAGTGAACGTGGAAAAGAGTTCTCTATCTCCGTCGACAAGGGTTCCCTTCTTGGGAACAATAATAGACTCCTTAGAAATGAGGATTTTTCTGACAGAGGCCAGAAAAACAAAACTTCTAAACTCTTGTCAAACACTTCATTCCGTTCCTCTTCCTTCCATAGCGCAGTGCATGGAAGTAATAGGTTTGATGGTAGCGGCAATGGACATAGTTCCTTTTGCGCGCATTCATCTAAGACCATTACAACTGTGCATGCTCAGTCAGTGGAATGGGGACTATACAGACTTGTCTCCGAAGATACAAGTAAATCAGAGGACCAGAGACTCACTCCGTTGGTGGCTGTCCCTGGACAACCTGTCACAAGGGATGACCTTCCGCAGACCAGAGTGGGTCATTGTCACGACCGACGCCAGTCTGATGGGCTGGGGCGCGGTCTGGGGATCCCTGAAAGCTCAGGGTCTTTGGTCTCGGGAAGAATCTCTTCTACCGATAAATATTCTGGAACTGAGAGCGATATTCAATGCTCTCAAGGCTTGGCCTCAGTTAGCAAAGGCCAAGTTCATACGGTTTCAATCAGACAACATGACGACTGTTGCGTACATCAACCATCAGGGGGGAACAAGGAGTTCCCTGGCGATGGAAGAAGTGACCAAAATCATTCAATGGGCGGAGACTCACTCCTGCCACCTGTCTGCAATCCACATCCCAGGAGTGGAAAATTGGGAAGCGGATTTTCTGAGTCGTCAGACATTACATCCGGGGGAGTGGGAACTCCATCCGGAAATCTTTGCCCAAATTACTCAACTGTGGGGCATTCCAGACATGGATCTGATGGCCTCTCGGCAGAACTTCAAGGTTCCTTGCTACGGGTCCAGATCCAGGGATCCCAAGGCGACTCTAGTAGATGCACTAGTAGCACCTTGGACCTTCAAACTAGCTTATGTATTCCCGCCGTTTCCTCTCATCCCCAGGCTGGTAGCCAGGATCAATCAGGAGAGGGCGTCGGTGATCTTGATAGCTCCTGCGTGGCCACGCAGGACTTGGTATGCAGATCTGGTGAATATGTCATCGGCTCCACCATGGAAGCTACCTTTGAGACGAGACCTTCTTGTTCAAGGTCCGTTCGAACATCCGAATCTGGTCTCACTCCAGCTGACTGCTTGGAGATTGAACGCTTGATCTTATCAAAACGAGGGTTCTCAGATTCTGTTATTGATACTCTTGTTCAGGCCAGAAAGCCTGTAACTAGAAAAATTTACCACAAAATATGGAAAAAATATATCTGTTGGTGTGAATCTAAAGGATTCCCTTGGGACAAGGTAAAGATTCCTAAGATTCTATCCTTTCTTCAAGAAGGATTGGAGAAAGGATTATCTGCAAGTTCCTTGAAGGGACAGATTTCTGCCTTGTCTGTGTTACTTCACAAAAAAACTGGCAGCTGTGCCAGATGTTCAAGCCTTTGTTCAGGCTCTGGTTAGAATCAAGCCTGTTTACAAACCTTTGACTCCTCCTTGGAGTCTCAACTTAGTTCTTTCAGTTCTTCAGGGGGTTCCGTTTGAACCCTTACATTCCGTTGATATTAAGTTATTATCTTGGAAAGTTTTGTTTTTGGTTGCAATTTCTTCTGCTAGAAGAGTTTCAGAATTATCTGCTCTGCAGTGTTCTCCTCCTTATCTGGTGTTCCATGCAGATAAGGTGGTTTTACGTACTAAACCTGGTTTTCTTCCAAAAGTTGTTTCTAACAAAAACATTAACCAGGAGATAGTCGTGCCTTCTTTGTGTCCGAAACCAGTTTCGAAGAAGGAACGTTTGTTGCACAATTTGGATGTTGTTCGCGCTCTAAAATTCTATTTAGATGCTACAAAGGATTTTAGACAAACATCTTCCTTGTTTGTTGTTTATTCTGGTAAAAGGAGAGGTCAAAAAGCAACTTCTACCTCTCTCTCTTTTTGGATTAAAAGCATCATCAGATTGGCTTACGAGACTGCCGGACGGCAGCCTCCTGAAAGAATCACAGCTCATTCCACTAGGGCTGTGGCTTCCACATGGGCCTTCAAGAACGAGGCTTCTGTTGATCAGATATGTAGGGCAGCGACTTGGTCTTCACTGCACACTTTTACCAAATTTTACAAGTTTGATACTTTTGCTTCTTCTGAGGCTATTTTTGGGAGAAAGGTTTTGCAAGCCGTGGTGCCTTCCATTTAGGTGACCTGATTTGCTCCCTCCCTTCATCCGTGTCCTAAAGCTTTGGTATTGGTTCCCACAAGTAAGGATGACGCCGTGGACCGGACACACCTATGTTGGAGAAAACAGAATTTATGTTTACCTGATAAATTACTTTCTCCAACGGTGTGTCCGGTCCACGGCCCGCCCTGGTTTTTTAATCAGGTCTGATAATTTATTTTCTTTAACTACAGTCACCACGGTATCATATGGTTTCTCCTATGCAAATATTCCTCCTTAACGTCGGTCGAATGACTGGGGTAGGCGGAGCCTAGGAGGGATCATGTGACCAGCTTTGCTGGGCTCTTTGCCATTTCCTGTTGGGGAAGAGAATATCCCACAAGTAAGGATGACGCCGTGGACCGGACACACCGTTGGAGAAAGTAATTTATCAGGTAAACATAAATTCTGTTTTTTCTTTCCCGTGTCCCAGTAAATCCAGTGAAGGCTCAAGCATTTCTGAAATGTGTTTCAGATCTAGAGTTAGCTGGAGTAATTGTGCCAGTTCCAGTTATGGAACAGGGGCTGGGGTTTTACTCAAATCTCTTTATTGTACCAAAGAAGGAGAATTCCTTCAGACCAGTTCTGGATTTAAAAATATTGAATCATTATGTAAGGATACCAACATTCAAAATGGTAACTATAAGGACTATTCTGCCTTTTGTTCAGCAAGGGCATTATATGTCCACAATAGATTTACAGGATGCATATCTGCATATTCCGATTCATCCAGATCACTATCAGTTTCTGAGATTCTCTTTCCTAGACAAGCATTATCAGTTTGTGGCTCTGCCATTTGGCCTAGCAACAGCTCCAAGGATTTTTACAAAGGTTCTCGGTGCCCTTCTGTCTGTAATCAGAGAACAGGGTATTGTGGTATTTCCTTATTTGGACGATATCTTGGTACTTGCTCAGTCTTCACATTTAGCAGAATCTCATCCGAATCGACTTGTATTATTTCTTCAAGAACATGGTTGGAGGATCAATTTACCAAAAAGTTAATTGATTCCTCAGACAAGGGTAACCTTTTTAGGTTTCCAGATAGATTCAGTGTCCATGACTCTGTCTCTGACAGACAAGAGACGTCTAAAATTGGTTTCAGCTTGTCAAAACCTTCAGTCTCAATCATTCCCTTCGGTAGCCTTATGCATGGAAATTCTAGGTCTTATGACTGCTGCATCGGACGCGATCCCCTTTGCTTGTTTTCACATGCGACCTCTTCAGCTCTGTATGCTGAACCAGTGGTGCAGGGATTATACAAAGATATCTCAATTAATATCTTTAAAACCGATTGTACGACACTCTCTGACGTGGTGGACAGACCACCATCGTTTAGTTCAGGGGGCTTCTTTTGTTCTTCCGACCTGGACTGTGATTTCAACAGATGCAAGTCTGACAGGTTGGGGAGCTGTTTGGGGGTCTCTGACAGCACAATGGGTTTGGGAATCTCAGGAGGTGAGATTACCAATCAACATTTTGGAACTCTGTGCAATTTTCAGAGCTCTTCAGTCATGGCCTCTTCTAAAGAGAGAGTCATTCATTTGTTTTCAGACGGACAATGTCACAACCGTGGCATATGCCAATCATCAAGGAGGGACTCACAGTCCTCTGGCTATGAAAGAAGTATCTCGAATACTGGTATGGGCGGAATCCAGCTCCTGTCTAATTTCTGCGGTTCATATCCCAGGTATAGACAATTGGGAGGCGGATTATTTCAGTCGCCAAACGTTACATCCGGGCGAATGGTCTCTTCACCCAGAGGTATTTCTTCAGATTGTTCAAATGTGGGGACTTCCAGAAATAGATCTGATGGCTTCTCATCTAAACAAGAAACTTCCCAGGTATCTGTCCAGATCCAGGGATCCTCAGGCGGAGGCGGTGGATGCATTGTCACTTCCTTGGAAGTATCATCCTGCCTATATCTTTCCGCCTCTAGTTCTCCTTCCAAGAGTGATTTCCAAGATTCTAAAGGAGTGCTCGTTTGTTCTGCTGGTGGCTCCAGCATGGCCTCACAGGTTTTGGTATGCGGATCTTCTCCGGATGGCTACTTGCCAACCGTGGACTCTTCCATTAAGACCAGACCTTCTATCGCAAGGTCCTTTTTTCCATCAGGATCTCAAATCCTTAAATTTGAAGGTATGGAGATTGAACGCTTGATTCTCAGTCATAGAGGTTTCTCTGACTCAGTAATTAATACTATGTTACAGGCTCGTAAATCTGTATCTAGGAAGATATATTATCGAGTCTTGAAGATTTACATTTCTTGGTGTTTTTCTCATCATTTTTCTTGGCATTCTTTTAGAATTCCTAGAATTTTACAATTTCTTCAGGATGGTTTTGATAAAGGTTTGTCTGCAAGTTCCTTGAAAGGACAAATCTCTGCTCTTTCTGTTCTTTTCCACAGAAAGATTGCTAGTCTTCCTGATATTCATTGTTTTGTACAGGCTTTGGTTCGTATAAAACCTGTTATTAAGTCAATTTCTCCTCCTTGGAGTTTGAATTTGGTTCTGGGGGCTCTTCAAGCTCCTCCGTTTGAACCTATGCATTCGCTGGACATTAAATTACTTTCTTGGAAAGTTTTGTTTCTTTTGGCCATCTCTTCTGCTAGAAGAGTTTCTGAATTATCTACTCTTTCTTGTGAGTCTCCTTTTCTGATTTTTCATCAGGATAAGGCGGTGTTGCGAACTTCTTTTAAATTTTTACCTAAGGTTGTGAATTCTAACAACATTAGTAGAGAAATTGTGGTTCCTTCATTGTGTCCTAATCCTAAGAATTCTAAGGAAAGATCGTTGCATTCTTTGGATGTAGTTAGAGCTTTGAAATATTATGTTGAAGCTACTAAAAATTTCCGAAAGACTTCTAGTCTATTTGTTATCTTTTCGGGTTCTAGGAAAGGTCAGAAGGCCTCTGCCATTTCTTTGGCGTCTTGGTTAAAGTCTTTGATGCATCATGCTTATGTCGAGTCGGGTAAAACTCCGCCTCAAAGGATTACAGCTCATTCTACTAGGTCAGTTTCTACTTCCTGGGCGTTTAGGAATGAAGCTTCGGTTGATCAGATTTGCAAAGCAGCAACTTGGTCTTCTTTGCATACTTTTACTAAATTCTACCATTTTGATGTGTTTTCTTCCTCTGAAGCAGTTTTTGGTGGAAAAGTACTTCAGGCAGCTGTTTCAGTTTGATTCTTCTGCTTATAATTTCAGTTTTTTTCATTATAAGATTTAAACTTTGTTTTGGGTGTGGATTATTTTCAACGGAATTGGCTGTCTTTATTTTATCCCTCCCTCTCTAGTGACTCTTGCGTGGAAGATCCACATCTTGGGTAGTCATTATCCCATAAGTCACTAGCTCATGGACTCTTGCTAATAACCTGATAAATTCATTTCTTTCATATTAGCAAGAGTCCATGAGGCCCACCCTTTTTGTGGTGGATTATAATTTTTTTTTGTATAAAGCACAATTATTCCAATTCCTTATTTTTTTTATGCTTTCGCACTTTTTTCTTATCACCCCACTTCTTGGCTATTTGTTAAACTGATTTGTTGGTGTGGTGAGGGGTGTATTTATAGGCATTTTGAGGTTTGGGAAACTTTGCCCCTCCTGGTAGGAATGTATATCCCATACGTCACTAGCTCATGGACTCTTGCTAATATGAAAGAAATGAATTTATCAGGTAAGTTCTTACATAAATTATGTTTTTTTATATTTATATACTATGCTTATAAAAAGCGTTTAATGTCCCTTTAAGTAATTAAAGTGCTAAGATTTGTGGCTGGTTGCTTTAAATGTAAAGGGACATAAAACCCAACATTTTTCTTTCATGATTCAGAGAGCATACAAATTTAAACAACTTTCCAATTTATTTATATTATCAAATGTTCTTAGTTTTTATGTTATCCTTTGTTGAAAAGCAGTATAGTAAGCTCAGGAGTGTACAAGTGTCTGCAGCACTATATGGCAGCAATGTAATATATTAGCAAGAACACTAGATGGCACCACTATTTCCTGTCATATAGTGCTCCAGACATGTGCACGATACCTAGCTAGCTATCTCTTCAACAAAGAATAACAAGAGAAAGAAGCAAAATTTGATAATAGAAGTAAATTGGAAACTTTTTTTTTTAAATTGTGTTCTATATCTGAATCATGAAAATGTTGGGGTTTTATGTCCCTTTAAGGAACTATACAGGGGGATACTAAGGCTAGTTAAAGGCTCATATCAATCAAAACGTTTCTATGACCTATATAAATGAGCATACGTTACACAAGTTAAAAAAATATGCTTTATGGCTCATTGTGTTTATTTAGGTCACTGGCTGATAGAAACAACTCTGACATAGGAAAATTTGTTTTATTCAGCACAAGAAAATACATTTTCAAAAAACAAAGCTCTGTCATATGTTCTGAGTTTCATATGTTTGCGCTGCATAGATAAATTGTAGTGCTGCATTATAGGGTTGCTACTGGTCTTTATCAACCTTTTTAATGTACTGAACTATTTTACAAGACAACACAGTCCAGCTAAAACCCTAAACTGGTACTTATATCTGTACAATTTCCATCTAAAGGTGTCAGGGTGCCAGGAATCAGACTGAGACGAGAATTGCAAAAATAATCACACAAGTAATAAGTCCACAAGTCAAAGTGAATAGTCAGACGAGCCGGAATCAGGAACAAGGAAAACAGCAGAGTCAGGAACAAGCCAGGGATCAGGAACCAGGAAGTATGTCAGGCAGCCAGGTTATACACAGGAACTCTCACAAACAGGTCTGAGACAACACAAAGGCAAAGCATACTGAACAGAGGCCCTTAAATAATAATTGATGACATCACAATTCTGAGACTGCATCCTGTCTCACATGGATGATGCACACCAGTCTGGCCATAACAATAAGTGTAAGAAATGAGCAGCATCCCCCACAATGCACCATAGTCAGCAAGAGAGGTGAGTAAAATGGCTGCCAGCAGCACATGGCAAACAAAACGGAAAAAACCCTGACAGTACCCTCCCTCAACGACCCCTCCCCCGCGGGAGGACAATAGGCTTATTAAGGAAACAGGTATGGAAGGCACGGAGGAGGGCGGGAGCATGAACATCAGAGAAGGGAACCCAAGAACGCTCCTCCGGACCGTAGCCCCTCCAGTGAACCAAATACTGTACACGGCCCCTGGACATACGAGAGTCAATAATGCTGCTCATGGTTGTTAACAAAGATAGGATAGGGACGAGGTAACACAGTGGTACAAACCAATGGTTTCAAGATGGAGACATGAAAAACATTGGAGATGCGCATAGCAGGAGGAAGGTCAAGAGCGTAGGCCACAGGATTAACCCATCGGAGTATTCGAAAAGGACCAACATAACGGGGAGCCAATTTATTGGAAGGCACACAAAGGTTCAAGTTGTGGGAGGACAGCCAAACTCTCTCACCAACCTGGTAGGAAGGTGCGGGCAGACGCCTACGATCTGCCTGGAACTTTTGGGGCTGCATAGTACGATGAAGGCAATCCTGAATATGCACCCACGTGGAACGGAGTTGCCGGAGATGCTCCTCCAAAGCCAGAATACCCTGAGACATGAATGAATCAGGCAACAAGGATGGTTGAATCCCATAATTCGCCATGAACGGGGATAACTTGGAGGAAGCATTAATAGAACTATTATGAGCAAACTCAGCCCAAGGTAAAAGTTCAGACCAATTATTGTGGTGATCTGAGACATAGCAATGGAGGAACTGTTCCAGAGCTTGATTAGACTGTTCCGCAGCCACATTGGATTGAGGGTGATATGCCGAGGAGAAGAAAAGCTGGATCCCCATTTGAGCACAAAAGGAACGCCAAAATCTGGAGACAAACTGGCTACCCTGGTCTGACACTATCTCCTTGGGTAACCCATGTAAACGACAGACCTCCCGGGCAAAAATTAAAGCAAGCTCCTGAGCGCTAGGCAGCTTCATCAAGGAAATGCAATGTGAAATTTTAGAAAAACGGTCAACCACCATAATAAGGATAACAATATTGCCATTGGAAACAGGGAGCTCGACAATGAAGTCCATGGAATGATATGTCCAAGGACGCTCACCATTAGCAATAGGTTGAAGAAGACCCACAGGAAGACGTCGAGGAGTCTTATTCTGTGCACAAACTGAGCAGGAGGCAACATATGCAGCAACATCAGAACGAAGACCTGGCCACCAGAATTGTCGAGTGACAGACCAAATCATTTGGTTCTTGCCTGGGTGACCTGCGGCTTTAGGATAGTGGTAAGTGTGCAAAAGTTTAGTTAGAAGATTCTGAGGAACAAAACACACCACTAGGTTTCTCAGGAGGTGCATTGGTTTGTGCAGCCAGGGTCTCCTTCCCCAAGGGAGAAGTCAAATTAGTACGTATGGTAGCCAAAATATGGTCAGGAGGTATAACAGGAGTAGGTACAGACTCCTCCTCGGACAGAGGCGAAAATTGTCGAGAGAGGGCATCAGCCCTAACATTCTTACTACCAGGCAGGTAGGAGACCACATAATTAAACCGAGACAAAAACAGCACCCATCTGGCCTGTCGGGGCGACAAATGTTTTGCTTCAGATAGATAAGTTAAATTCTTGTGGTCAGTAAGAATGAGCACTGGCACGCTAGTACCCTAGAGAAGATGCCTCCATTCCTTGAGTGCCAAAATTATGGCCAGTAATTCCCTGTCGCCAGTTTCATAATTGCACTCCGCTGGAGACAATTTCTTAGAGAAGAAACCACACGGATGCAAGGAACCGTCAGGCGTAGGATGTTGAGACAAGAGGGCACCTACTCCAGTCTCAGACGCATCGACCTCAAGAACGAAAGGCAGGACAGGGTTAGGATGGGCCAGAACTGGAGCGGCAGCAAAGGCAGTCTTAAGACTATCAAAGGCCTTAATGGCAGTAGGTGACCAATGGAGTGGATCATTCTCTTTACGGGTCATGTCTGTGATAGGTTTGACCAAGGAAGAAAAGTTTTTAATAAACTTTCTATAGTAATTGGCGAACCCCAAAAAACGTTGAATAGAACGAAGACCAACTGGGCGAGGCCACTGCAGAACTGCAGATAACTTGTCCGGATCCATGGAGAACCCTGCAACGGAGATAACATAACCTAGGAAGGTTACTTGAGTCTGATGGAACTCACATTTCTCGAGTTTACAGAACAGGCCATTCTCACGTAGTCTCTGAAAAACCCGTGTAACATCAGAACGATGAGCCTCAAGTGTGGGTGAGTGTATGAGGATGTCGTCTAAGTACACCACAACACAAAATTGCAACATATCTCGTAGGACATCATTAATAAATTCCTGGAAAACAGCAGGAGCATTACATAGGCCAAAGGGCATTACAAGATACTCATAATGCCCGCTCCTGGTGTTAAAAGCTGTTTTCCATTCGTAGCCCTCCTTAATCCTAATGAGATTGTACGCTCCTCTCAAATCAAGTTTAGTAAAGACCGTAGCTCCCTTGAGGCCGTCAAAGAGTTCCGTAATGAGCGGAATAGGGTAAGCATTCTTTTTTTTTTTTTTTTTTTTGAAATAATTTTTTATTGAAGTCATAAGTAAATTTAACAGTTGTGATACATCCAAAAATAGTGACATAGATGAAGAGTACAGTGCTATTACCCAGAAATTGCCAAATCAACAATACACATTATGCCAACATAGTATGCATGCATGAGTTTAAAAAAAAAGATTAGGCTCAATAAAGAGTAGTAAAAGGGTGAAGAGACTATAGTTGGTTAATGTTATGAAGAAGCAAGAAGGTTTACTAGGCAATAAAGCTGGATAGAGGGGGTATGTAAATCACAGGTACTAAAGGTATTAGCAAAGGGTTTGGACTATCAAAATTAAGACCTCATTTTTATATTTTATATGGTATGTAGACTAGAAATGACCCCACCTTGCAAGAGATAGCCTTACCATAAGATATTTATAAAAAAAAAAATATAGAAGCAAGGGGGGGTTGGTTTTGTGGGGGTGAGGGGAAATAGAGTATATTCTCCACATCGTCATGAAGAGCGTTTATAAGCTAGTAAAAGTAGGATCGATGTGGGTTGGCTTATGTTTGGCCACTTATGGACCAAATTAGCGGGGAGAGGGATAAGGGAACGCAGCGGGCAAAAGCCGCTCGAAGTGGAGTGGGGAAGGGAATGGGGGGGGGGGGCGGAGCCAAACAGGGCAGGAGGGCAGGTATGAAAAGACTCATTATACGGTTGTAAGGGTGGGCTTCGCAGGGAGGATCCATTGTTTGAATAACCAATTGTGAGGGGCAGAGCTTTATTAGGTTAGAGTAATTATCTTAATAAGGTGTTCTGTCTAGATAAAGAGAAAGTTATAACAAACATGTAGAAAATGTAGTGGAGAGAGATCTAAAACTTAAGCATGGGGGATAATAGGATTCAGCAGTCTCCCTGCAGCGTTATGTGGAAAGGGGAACATTGGGATATTTAGAGCATAGGGAATCTCTGGATGAGCCCCTCTCCTAGGGGAGTGCCATCTATAGGCGATGCTGGAAAAAGGAATAAGGATATGACCCGCAGGCAGCAAGCACCGGCGGGAAAGGGAGGAGAGAGGCTCAGCATAAACAAGTAATATATACTGATAATGTGGACGGAACTATAAAGAGACTAGTGATGACAGTCTTACAGTCACTAATAATAAAAGTGAATAACATATAGAATAAGAACAACACACCATTTAGGTGACAATAACAGAAACCCAAACAACTGAGTATATCGGAATGAGGGAAAATAAACCATGGATATACTAGTGGGATATAGTGTATATGCGCCATGTGAACTATCAGTCTAGAAAAAGTAAAATGGAGTGAGTCTAACTAGGTAACCAAAATAGGTATTTTATCTTATTTGGAATAGCTTTTAATACTAAGCATAGATAGATATATAAATTACCTATATGACATAGACTCCTACTTGCTACGTGCATATGTCTTGAATAGGAGTCAATGTTAGGTGTCTAACTACTGAACATATGTGGAATGTAAACATACAATCGAAAACGTAACGGAGTTATACATAAAGGATAACTATAATATAGATAAGATGGTTACGTACTCTCCCACTATCTCACAGAGCTATATATAAAAATAAAAAAAAAGGGCGACATCTAACATGTGTACAAGTAGAGTCTAACCAGTATATTGCATCTTAAAGAGACTGTAATGAGGATCTCCCCGGTCTTTCATGCGCATATAAATATTTTAGTGATCATTTGCACAAGCAGGTACTTGAGTGATATATGTCCCTCCTCAGTCTAAGCTTATATCATGTGAAGGTGCATATAAAGATATGTCAATAGTCAGATCTATAAGTGTGTGATGTTCTGTCTCCCAGAAGAGCTATGGTCCACCCATCTACTTGTAATACAGATGCAAACATGTGACGGCTCAAAAACGTATGCGCATTTTAAACTTTGTATAGCGATCTGGCACTGTATAAGAAAGGGAAATGAGAGAAACAAACATTTGTCTGCTAACATATGCAACATTATTAGGGCATTATGGTCCAAGGTGAAAAAGATGCTAGGGTCTCATTAGGAAAAATAAACAACTATAGATAGCGATTATAGCTCTGGTATGCGCTCAGCTAATGTGTCCTCTCTATTCTAACCCACTCCAGTCCGTTGGTGGCCTGGTGAGGCAATCATTTTAATGCTCTCATGTCCCAAGTTCTTCCAAGACTCAATTAGCAAAAACTACGTCTTATTTACCAGGAAGTCCACTAAATCTATATTATTGGCTGGAGAGGAGGTACCGTTCATGTAACCTGCAGAGAAACTACACATCTCCAGGTTGAGAGCAGTGCTAACAATAAAACACCTATAAGGGAGCCTGCTAAAAGGGCCAGTCAACCTGGGAACCAAATGCTTCAGAGAATGTCCGCAATAAACATTTCACAGAGTAATGTAAAATAACATGATGCAAATACCCTTATAGTTCAAGAATACAGCTGAATAATGTCAAATGAAAAGCCCCTCATAAGGACTGGATAAATCGCACAAGAATCCACACTGCAACTGCAAGTTCTGTTACAAATAAGCGAGAGTGGGGTTCTGGAGATATCGGGGCTGCTAGCACAGGCTTACCCCACTCCTATCCTGCGACTCCTCAGCACATGGATCGGTACATTTCGCACAGCCCATAACCTCTCAGGTATCACGGCAACACAGACTAGAAAGCCAATCATACTGACTCGGGTTTTGCATGCAGGAGATCCTGCGAGCGGTCCCCCACTCTGTGCCCCAAAGTAACGGCCATCCGACGTAATAAACTTTTTGAGCTGCCACGCAGCTATAGCATGGTGTGTCTCCGCTTCCACTGCATTAGACCATGGTGAGTGTTCTTGCGTTTGCACATCAGAGTGCAGTGTATCTTCCGTTTCAGAGATAATGGGCCTCAGAGAACTATATGGCTGAAAGTAATCCGTTCGGTCCCCTGAAGCAGGCTCAGCACTCCGCTCATCCTCGCAACTTCCTTCCTTCACGTCTTGAGGTACTTCTCTTCCATGGTATGGGATACTCAGGACGCAGGGTCTGGCAGCTTCCCCTGATCCCCATAGAATCGATGAGTCTCTTTTTATGTTCATAGCTATTTTCAGTTCTTCCATGAGTTCTTGGTGGTGGGCTTCCATGGAAATTAGTAAGTTGCGAAGCCCATGCACAATTTGCTTCTCCATAAGTTATCTTGAGTCTGGGTTTGAGTATATATAAAAAAAAAAAAAAAAAAAAAAAAGAAAGGTAGTTCTGCCAATAGCTATAATGCGTAGATGTTTCATATAATGGCGGCTTACTCCGTGCGTGTATCTTGGCAGGCCAGAATGATCTCTGTGCTGTTGCAACGCCAAACACTCTGGCAGGAAAACCTGTGTTAGCTGCTACAAATTCTAGGGCTTAAGTACAAAGGAAATTGTAGTTTAGGATTCTATTTCTTGTTTCAAATACTACTTTATTAAGTCCCACTGCAGGAGCTCTGTTAAAAGACGTCTTGCTGCCTCGGCTATTGGCTCCGCCCCCCAGGGTAAGCATTCTTAATGGTAAGACAATTAAGACCCCTATAATAGATGCATGGTCTTAACTTGCCACCCTTTTTCTTCACAAGGAAGCCAGCCAGCCCCTGCAGGAGAGTAGGATTTGCGGAAGATCCCCCCCGCGACAGAGCATCGGCAACATACTCCTCCATAGCACAATTCTCTGCAACAGATAGAGGGTACACCCGACCCCGAGGAGGAATGGCTCCGGGTTGCGAAGAAGTGCACAAGACTTTAACTGGTTTCTGAAGACAAGTGGAAATATATTGCGGGGACCACGACAAAATTTCAGACCTGCGCCAGTCGAGACTGGGATTGTGCTATTGGAGCCAGGAATAACATAGAACAACCGGAAAATGCGGAGAGTTTATCACCTGGAACTGGAGGGTTTCAAAATGGAGAGCCCCAACAGCCATGGACAACGGAGCAGTTTCGTGAGTAACGAGTACGGGCTGAAGGGGCCTGCCATCATTGGCCTCAATAGCAAGCGGAACAGATCGAGGCAAAACAGGAATGAAGTGCTTTGATACAAAAGCACTGTCAATGAAATAGCCTGCAGCACCGGAGTCAACAAGAGCCTGTACGACTATGGAGGAGTCCACCTAGGAAAGGACAACCATGACCAAAGGTTTCTTCTTAAGCGTTTCCGGGGACGAGGATTAACCACCCAAGGTCTGCCCCCGACAGGACCTTAGGTGTGAGCGTTTCCCGGCCGTGTAGGGCAAGACTTCAAAAGGTGGCCCTGTAACCCACAATAGAGGCAGAGCCCCTCCCTCCTCCTAAAGGCCCTCTCCGCTGAGGAGAGACATGTGAATCCCAACTGCATCGGCTCAGCAGTACCTGGTGACTCGGGACCAGGAGGTATGGGAGGAGAGGGAAGCATAGGTGGGAACGAACATCTAGGAGACAACCGAACAGGAGGCTTCCGCAAGTGCTCCTTGAAAGAGGGCCTCTCTCTGAGTCTGATGTCAATTAGGATAAAAAAAGACACCAATGCCTCGAGATCCTCTGGTAAATCTCTGACAGCAACTTCGTCTTTAATCGCATCAGAGAGCCCATGAAAGAAGGCGGCAACAAGGGCTTCATTGTTCCAACCTACCTCTGCGGCAAGCGTACGGAACTCAACAGCATACTGAGCAACAGTTCTTGTACCTTGCTGAATGGACATGAGTCGTTTAGCAGCAGAGGAGGAGCGAGCCGGAACATCAAATACCCTTCGAAAGGAGGCCACAAATTCAGGGTAATTTGAAATCATAGGTTTTAGCCCAGGCAAGAGCTGTGTCAGAGAGTAACAAGATGAGAAATCCGACCTTAGCTCTGTCAGAGGGAAACGCCTGAGGTAACATCTCAAAGTAAATGCCCACCTGGTTCAAAAACCCTCTGCACTGAATAGGATCGCCTCCATATCGCTGAGGTAGAGGTGCAGAACCGGACATGCTCCTGGTAGGCATAGGTGCAGCAGCGGAAACAGGAGCAGCCATAACTTGCGGGACACTTTGGTTCAAATGTGCAGTGCGAGTCAGCAGGGTTTGCAGGGCTAGTGCAAATTGATCCAAGCGATGATCCTGTACATCCATCCTGGAAATGATGGCAGGTAAAGGTGGATTATTAGCACCATCAGGATTCATGGCCTTTGCGTAATGTCAGGGTGCCAGGAATCAGACTGAGACGAGAAGTGCAAAAATAATCACACCTTTATTAATTGCAAAAATTAATAAAAAGTTCACAAGCAAATAACAAGTCAGGAGTCAAAACCAGAGTTGGTAGTCAGACGAGCCGAGTCAGGAGCCAAAGCGAATAATCAGACGAGCCGGAATCGGGAACAAGGAAAACAGCAGAGTCAGGAACAAGCCAGGGATCAGGAACCAGGAAGGGCGTCAGGCAGCCAGGTAATACACAGGAACTCTCACAAACAGGTCTGAGACAACGCAAAGGCAAAGCATACTGGACAGAGGCCCTTTAAATAATAAGTGATGACATCACAATTCTGAGATTGCATCCTGTCTCACACGGATGATGCACACCAGTCTGGCCATAAAAGGAAGTGCAGGAAATGAGCAGCATCCCCCACAATTCACCATAGTCAGCAAGAGAGGTGAGTAAAATGGCTGCCAGCAGCACATAGCAAACAAAACAGGGAAAAAACCCTAACAAAAGGGGAGGAGAGTCAACAGCTTTATTCATTACTGTTGGAAATGAAGAACCTGGCCACCAGGAAGAGGCAAAGACACCCCAGCCAAAGGCTTAAATACTTCCCTTATCTCCCAGTCATTCTTTGCCTTTCGTCACAGGATGACGGCAGAGAAGTGCCGATGATCGGAGTAGTCTCTTATGGAGGGTAGTACTCTTCGCATTGGCACTGGAGTTTTAAGTAGTCCTGTCAGCCTCTCTGTGAGGGCCTGGATAAAAGTTAGAGTCCGAAGATGCAGGGAGAGTCTTTCTGCAAAACCATCCCGAATCATATTAACAGCTCCACAATTAATCAGCGTTGATGAATTTCGCTATCTGCTTTTTACACTCAAGTCCATGTCAGGAGTGAGGCTACTAAGCCGTCACACTTGAAGGGCCGTGTTCCTGTTCCACGGCGTAGATTCTAGTAAGATCGTTTCATTTTTTTATTACATAATGATAACACAGAAGATAGGGTCATAGTGTGATGCCTTTTATCTTTAAAGAATCAAGGGTTAATATTCCTGGAAAGGGGATTATTGAACAGGGGGGTTTATACATGATATTGTTTGTGTCATTGCTCCGTTATGTCAGAGATGAGGCTCTGGCAATGTGTGGAACTTTCAGGTGATTTACGGGAGTATTGCGTGGCCCTCTTTTGGCGCGTTTTATCCTTAGGCAGGGGTGGTCCTGCCAGGCATTCCATATGACCGGGTGTGGCTATCTCTCTTCCTCTGTTGATCAGAGGCGCAGGAGACTAAACGGTTTCTATAGTCCGGGTCATAGGAGGTGGTGAGTGCCCTGGCTATTGGAGGTTATAAAGGTGCCTATTTATTAAGTTAATCTAGTCCGTAATAACAGCGCAAGCTATGGAGGACTCTGACGCGTTAGAGGGTTCTCCCTCTTTAACAAGGTCTCATTCCTGTGTTTATTGTGAGGAGGTTCTGGTAGAACAGCCTGCTCAACTATGTTCCACATGCCTTAATAAAGTTACGACATCTAAAAGTAAACTGATGTCTAGTACTACTGAGCCGTCCACCTCTTAGGGCTCCCCGTCCCGTGAGATGCGTTCCTTACATTCATCTCAAATTGCACATGCAAGCTCCAGGGTCAAACCATTACTCCTGTGGGAAAGATTAGTTGGCCGTCAGATTTTGCGGATCAACTGCAAAAGGTGGTATTGAATGTGATCCATGCCTTAGCACGTTCTGCTAAGCGCAAGCATAGGGCGTATCATGGCAGCCCGACCCAGGGGTTGTGTACGCCTATGGAAATATCAGAGGCGTTATACGATGACGAGGCCCACTCCAACTCTTCGGAGGAGGCCCCTTCTGGGTCAGAGTCCGTGTCATCTAAACCTCCGGCTAAGGAGGAGCCTGACTTTAGGTTTAGGATAGAGAATTTGAGCTTTTTGCAGAATCAAGTGCTTGCTACTCTGGAGGTTCCGGAACCAAAGCTTCCGGAGAAACCTGCGATTCCTAAGCTTGATAAGGTATATGAGGACAGGGTGGTGCCTCTGGCCTTCCCGGTTTCTGTTAAGATGGCTAATATTATTAAGAATGAATGGGAGCGATTAGGTTCTTCCTTTTCCCTTTCTTCCTTTAAGAAACTGTTCCCCGTTCCGGACTCTCAGCTTGAGCTGTGGGGTACTGTCCCTAAGGTGGATGGTGCTATCTCCACGCTTGTGAAGCGAACAACTATTCCCCTCGAGGATAGTTCGTCATTTAAAGAGCCCATGGATAAAAAGTTGGAAAACATGTTAAGGAAGATGTTTCAACACACAGGGTTTGTTTTTCAGCCGGCACCGGCTGTATCCGGAGCTGCGACATATTGGTGTGAATCCCTATGTGAAATGGTTGAGGGTGAGACTTCCATCGACGAGATACAGGATAAGATTAAGGTTCTAAAGGTCGCTAATTCTTTCATCTGTGATGCCAAATTATTCACCTGAACGCTAAGGTGTCAGGTTTTTCCCTTTTAGCTTGCAGGGCTCTGTGGCTAAAGTCTTGGTCTGCGAACATGACCTCTAAATTGAGGCTGTTGTCCCTGCCTTTTCAAGGAAAGTTTCTGTTCGATCCAGGATTTGATTCGATTATCTCCACAGTTACGGGAGGCAAGGGAGCTTTCCTACCTCAGGATAAGAAGGCTAAGCCTAAAGGATATACTTTTTGTCCCTTTTGTGCGGACAGGGCCCAGTGCCAGCAGCCCGCCGTGAAAGCAGACCAGTCCAAGGGAACTTGGAAGCTGGCTCATTCTTAGATCAAGTCTAAGCAGAGCAAGAAGCCCTCCGAGACAAAATCGACATGAAGGGGTGGGCCCTGACCGGTCTCCGGACCAAGTAGGGGGCAGATTGTCTCTCTTCTCAGAAGCCTGGTTACAGGACGTTCAGGACCCTTGGGTTCTGGAGGTTGTCGTCCCGGGGTTACAGGATAGGGTTTAGATCCCATCCGCCCAGGGGAAGATTCCTCCTGTCAAACCTGTCTTCATGACCAGAAAAGAGAGAGGCCTTTCTAGAATGTGTGAGGGATCTCTCCTCTTTCTGTGTTATCGTACCAGTACCCCAAGCAGAGAGGGGTCTAGGGTACTATTCAAATCTTTTTGTGGTTCGAAAGAAGGAGGGCACGTTCCGCTCAATTCTGGACCTAAAGTGTTTAAACAAGTTTGAGTGTTTCGTCATTCAAAATGGAAACAATCAGGTCTATTCTGTCCCTAGTTCAAGAGGGATAGTTCATGACAACTATAGACTTGAAGGACACTTAACTTCATGTGCCAATTCACAGGGACCACTTCAAGTTCCTAAGATTTGCGTTTCTGGACCAACACTTCCAGTTTGTGGCCCTTCCCTTTGATCTGGCGACGGCCCCGAGAGTCTTAACGAAGGTTCTGGGGGCATTACTTGCAATGGCCAGAGGCATTGATGTGGCGCCCTATCTGGATGACATCCTAGTCCAGGCGCCGTCGCTCAGTCTCGCAGAGAATCATTCAAGGGCTTTTCTTCTTTTGCTCCAATCTCACGGTTGAAAGATCAACTCAGGAAAGAGTTCCCTGGTTCCCAGCAACAGGGTGGAGTTCCTGGGCACGATAATTGACTCCATGAAAATATTTCTCACAGACGATCGACGCAGGAAGATTGTGTCCTCTTGTCTTTCCCATCAGTCCTCCTCAAGCCCCTCGGTGGCTCAGTGTATGGAGGTGATCAGACTCATGGTTTCCAGTATAGTCATTCCCACCAAAAGGTAACCTTTATTGCTTAGTCATTCCATTCGCCAGGTTTTATCTCAGACCTCTTCAATTGTGCATGTTGAGACAGTGGAACGGTGATCATTCAGATCTATCACAGCAGATATCCATGGATGCTCGGACTCGGATCTCCCTTTCTTGGTGGACTGTCCATCCCTCTTGAGACCGTCCTGGGAGATTGTGACCATGGACGCGAGTCTGGCAGGATGGGGTGCTGTTTGGGGTTCCAGGATGGCACAAGGAAAATGGACCTGGGAAAAGTCTCTCTTCCCGATAAATATTCTGGAACTCCGAGCAATCTTCAATGCTCTGAACACATGGCCTCCTCTGGCGTCGTTCAGCTTCATCAGATTCCAGACCGACAACATTACCTCGGTGGCTTACATCAACCATCAGGGGGGTATGCGGAGCTCCCTAGCCATGAGGGAGGTGTCTCGGATCTTAGAGTGGGCAGATTCCCACAGCTGCTCGCTCTCAGTGATTCACGTTCCAGGTGTGGACAACTGGGAAGCAGATTTTCTCAGCAGGCCACCTCGAAGTGTTTGCAGAGATTTGTCTCAGATGGGGCTCGCCAGAGATAGATCTCATGGGGTTGAGACTCAATTGCAAGCTTCCCCGATACGGGTTAAGGTCCAGGGATCCCCAGGCAGAGCTGATAGATGCCTTGGCGGTGCCTTGGGGGTTCACCCTAGGTTACAATTTTCCACCGTTACCACTTTTACCTTGTGTAGTGGCACGCATCAAGCAGTAGAGAGCTTTGGCCATCCTGATTGCTCCATCGTGGCCATGGACGACGTGGTTTGCGGATCTGGTGGGGATGTCATCCTCTCTGCCATGGAGGTTATCCTGTCGCAGGGATCTGCTGGAACAGGGTCCTTTTCAACATCATAATCTCGATTCTCTGAGGCTGACTGCGTGGAGATTGAACGCCTAGTCTTGGCCAAGAGAGACTTTTCTGAAAGATTGATACGCTAATTCAGGCAAGGAAGCCAGTCACTCGTCGCATCTACCATAAGGTGTGGAGGACTTACTTGTCCTGGTGTAAGAAGCATGGATTTCCTTGGTATAAGGTGAAGGTATCCATGATTCTGTCCTTTCTCCAAGAGGGTTTGGAGAAGGGTCTTGCCGCCAGTTCCTTAAAGGGACAGATTTCGGCATTATCAGTCTTGTTGCATAGGAGACTCGCTGAGCTCCCTGATATACAATCTCTTGTTCAGGCTCTGTTTAGAATTTGACCTGTCTTTAGACAGTCTGCTCCTCAATGGAGCTTAAACTTGATCCTTAAGGTATTGCAGAAGGTTCCGTTTGAGCCTATGCACTCCATTGACATTAAGATTCTGTCATGGAAGGTTCTTTTCCTCTTGGCTATTGCATCTGCACGCAGAGTATCTGAACTGGCTGCCTTGTAATGTTAGCATCCTTATCTGGTTTTTCATGCGGATAAGGCTGTGCATCGCACTGGTTTGGGGTTTCTTCCCAAGGTGGTGTCTAACCGTAACATCAATCAGGAAATAGTTGTTCCTTCTTTATGTCCTAACCCTTCTTCTAAGGAGAGGTTACTTCATAACCTGGATGTGGTTCGTGCCTTAAAGTTCTATCTTCAGGCTACAAAGGATTTCAGACATTCTACATCTCTTTTTGTGGTGTATTCAGGGAAGCACAAGGGGCAGAAAGCCTCTTCTACTTATTTGTCCTTTTGGTTTAGGAGCTTGATTCACTTGGCCTATGAGACAGCGGGACGTAAGCCTGCTCAGAGGATCACGGCTCATTCAACTAGAGCTGTGGCTTCGTCTTGGGCCTTCAAGAATGAGGCCTCTATGGAGCAAAGGCAGCTACCTGGTCCAGGCTGTGGTGCACTCAGATTAGGGTCCGCCTTTTACCCTCCCGGTCTCATTCAGTGTCCTCTAGAGCTTGTTTATATGTTCCCAACAGTAATGAATGAAGCCGTGGACCTCCCCTTTAGATGGAAAACATGAATTATGCTTACCTGATCATTTCATTTCCATCGAGAGGAGGAGAGTCTACGGCTCCCGCACATATCTCCGATGGGCGGACCTAAATTTAATTAATCTTTTGGCACCATTTATACCCTGATGTTTCTCCTATTGTTCCTTGTTCCCTCGACAGATTGACTAGGGGATGAGGGAGGTATTTAAGCCTTTGGCTGGGGTGTCTTTACCGCCTCCTCATGGCCAGGTTCTTAATTCCCAACAGTAATGAATGAAACTGTGGATTCTCCTCCCCTCGATGGAAATGAAATTACCAGGTAAGCATAATTTATGTTTTATAGTCGCAGTTTTCTTTATACACTTCAGTTTCCAGAGAGAAAGATTTGATTATTTTTGGTGCAGGAACCTCTAATAAAAAACAAATAAACAAACAAAAACCTTAACCAGGGTTCCACAGAACACCAATTGTGAAACACTGATAGGGATATGTGTCTTGGTATATTGCTGAATGTTGTCATATTTGGGGTGTTTAAAGTGAAGTATTATAGTAATGCTAACATTACATTCTACAATACTGTGCAAAAGTCTTAGGCCACCATTAGATTTGTTGTTTTAGCAATGGTTTAATGACCATATATAATTATTTATCAGTCTCTATTATAATACAACCAGAAAATATAGGATATTTGTATGCAGTTTAAAAAAAACTGAAAAACTCTGAAAAAACAGCTTCTAAAGGCTAAAGTAGCAACTTTTTAGTGTGACCTCCCCTTACACTTGAGCAATAGCAGGAACCTGGTTCTCGTAAACCTAAATGGATTGAAACCCTAATTAATGTCATTGCGAACACCTGTATTTGTCCTACTATTTAATGTCAAAATGGCTGCTGTGAAAAAGGTCTATTACACCAGGTTTGTGCAAGGCATGCTTGAGCATTAGATACACATGTGGTATGAATTTAATTCATTCTAAGCTTGCTAGTAAGACCAACTTTCAATCATATCATCCCATTCAAAATGCCAAAGATCACAGAATTTGAAAGACATAAAATCATACTTTTTCATCATCAAGGCCACTCTCAAAGGGAAATCAGCAAACAAACTGGATACTCAAGATGTGGTATTCAAGCTGTTATAAAGAAATTTGAAGAATCTGGAGAGGTAAACGACAAAAAAGGACTGGAAGGCCAAGAAAACTTTCAAAATCTGAAGTTTCTCAGAGTTTCTTCTTTGAGAGACCAGAAGAAGTCCAGCAAGGACCTGGCTCAGCATCTGGCAGCTTCATCTGGATGCCAAGTTGACCCTTCTTCTACAGTCCGGAGAAGCTAGATCAGGAATGGTCTTTGTGGAAGGGTAGCAGCGAAGAAACCACTTTTTTTGAAGGGGAACATGGTGAAAAGGCTAAGATATGTTAAAGCGCACAAAGATTAAAATGAAGATGGGTGGAAAGGAGTATTCTGGAGTGACTAATCCAAGTTTGAAATATTTGGGTCCAGTCGTCTACAATATGTGAGAAGAAGAGTTGGAGAGATGGAAGAATGAGTGCTTGTGGCCTTCAGTGAAACATGGTGGAGGGTCTGTCCTGGTTTGGGGCTGCATTTCTGCCAGTGGTGTTGGTGATATTGTCCGAATTGGTGGGATCTTGAATGCTGAAAAGTACAGAAAGGTTTTAGTTCATCATGCCATTCCTTCTGGAAAGCTTCTAAATGAAATTTGGTTTTATTTTTAAGCATGATAACGATCCCAAGCAATCAATCCCAAATAAATCATATTTGGTCATGGTCTGGCCTCCACAGAGTCCAGACCTGAATATTTGTATTGACAGTATAAGAACACTTGGACAGAGAAATAAATAAAAGACAACCTAAATCTAAAGAAGAACTCTGGGAAGTGCTGAAAAAAGCCTGGTATAATATACCAGAACATTACTTCAGGACAGTCTCCAAAAAGAGTTCAAGATGTGCTTAGTACCAAGGGAGGTTACTTTATTTTGTGTACATATTTTATGTTTGTTTTTTAAATGGACAGTCTACACCAAAATTTGTATTGTTTTAAAACAAGTTATATTAATATACTTTTTACCTCTGTGATTACCTTGTATTAAAGCCTCTGAAAACTGCCCCCTTATTTCAGTTCTTTTGACAGACTTGCATTTTAGCCAATCAGTGCTGACTCCTAAGTTTCTCCTCGTGTGTGAGTTCATGTGTGTTATATAGATAACATTGTGCTAACACCCTCTAGTGGTGAAAAATTGTCAAAATGCATTCAGATAAGAGGCTGATTATATTTATATATATATATATATATTATAATATATATATATATATATATATATCTTTATTATATATATATATATATATTTATATATATATATATATATATATATATATATATATATATATATATATTTCCTGTACAAATGACAGCACTCTCAGGTCTTTTTTCAAAATGAGATCAACAAAATTCTCTTTTTTAATGGAACGTTTTCGAGGAGCTTGTCCCCATCATCAGCATGATGCTGATGATGGGGACAAGCTCCTCGAAAACGTTCCATTAAAAAAGAGAATTTTGTTGATCTCATTTTGAAAAAAGACCTGAGAGTGCTGTCATTTGTACAGGAAATATTTAAGGCATCATAGCACCCAGGCAGACGACCTTTGGAGGGTATAACCTGTGTGGTATGGACGGTACTATATATATATATATATATATATATATATACACATACACACACTCATCGACCACTTTATTAGGTATACCTTGCTAGTACCGGGATGGAAACCCTTTTGCCTTCAGAACTGCCTTAATTCTTTGTGGCATGGATTCAACAAGGTGTTGGAAACATTCCTCAGAGCTTTTGGTCCATATTGACATGGTAGCATCACGCAGTTGCTGCAGATTTGTCGGCTGCACATCCATGATGTGAATCTCCTGTTCCACCACATTCCAAAGGTGATCTATTGGATTGAGATCTGGTGATTGTGGAGGCCATTGGAGTACAGTGAACTCATTGTCATGTTCAAGAAACCAGTTTGAGATGATTTGAGCTTCGTGACATGGTGCCTTATCCTGCTGGAAGTAACCATCAGAAGATGGGAACACTCTAGTCATAAAGGGATGGGCATGGCCAGCAACAATACTCGGGTAGGCCCTGGCATTTAAACTATGCTCAATTGGTACTAAGGGGCCCAAATTGTGCCAAGAAAATATCCCCCTCACCATTACACCACCACCACCAGTCTGAACCGTTGATACAATGCATTTCATGTTTATGCCAAATTCTGACCCTACCATCTGAATGTCACAGATGAAATCGAGAATCATCAGACCAGGCAACGCTTTTCCAATCTTCTTTTGTCCAAGTTTGGTGATCCTGTGCGAATTGTAGCCATGGTTTCCTGTTCTTAGCTGACAGGAGTGGTACCCGGTGTGGTCTTCTGCTGCTGTAGCCCATCTACTTCAAGGTTTGACGTGGTGGTATTATTATTATTATCGGTTATTTGTAGAGCGCCAACAGTTTCCGCAGCGCTAACGTGTTGTGCGTACAGAGATGGTATTCTGCATACCTTGGTTGTAACAAGTTGTTATTTGAGCTACTGTTGTCTTCCTATAATCTCAAACCAGTCTGCCCATTCTCCCCTGACTTCAAGGCATTTTAGTCCACACAACTGCTGCTCACTGGATATTTTCTCTTTTTCAGACCATTCTCTGTAAACTCTAGAGATGGCTGTGCATGAAAATCCCAGTAGGTCAGCAATTTTTTAAATACTCAGACAAGCCTGTCTGGCACCAACAACCATGCCACGTTCAAAGTCACTTAAATCCCCTTTCTTCCCCATTCTGATGCTGAGTTTGAACTTCAGCAAGTCGTCTTCAACAAGTATAGATGCCTAAATACATTGAGTTGTTGCCATATGATGGGCTGATTAGCAATTTGTGTTACCAAGCAATTGAACAGGTGTACCTAATAAAGTGGCTGGTGAGTGTGTATGTATGTGTCTGTGTGTGTGTATATATTTATATATTTATATATATATATATATATATATATATATATATACACACACACACACACACACACACACACACACATACATATACATACACACACATGTGTGTGTGTCTATGCTTAGCAGGTTCCTGCACAGACTGCAATTCCTCCTGAAGTCCATTACCCTTTAACCTTAATGAGTTTTTGATGGTACAGAACACATTGGATTGATAATTCTACATTGATCTTGGTGAAGTGCTGTTTTTGTTCTTTTTCCATCTCTTAATGCCGAAGAGCAGACACTAATCACAATGTAGTGAGATTTTTCTTTTTCCTCCTCGTCTCAAAACAGACAAAATTTAAGCTGGTCCTTTCTTTACATTGCTGTCAACATCTATTTACATGCTAGACATGAAGGGGTAGATTTATTATGCTGCGGATGCAGCTGTTTCCGCGCCACAAGAAACAAAAGTTAAGAAGCAGCAGGCGTAAGACCGCTGCTCCTTAACTGATCCGCCACCTCTGAGGATCATGTCCGCCCGACACTTGATAAATCTACCCCATAGTCTGAGCTTTCTCACAAATTAAAGTTTATTAATGCAGGGACTAATATTTAACCGAATTACATTTATATATATATATTTTTTATATGATGTCAGTGCAGTATTGCAGAATATTCTTATTATTTCTTTTAACTTGTCTCCAAGCTATTTCTACTGGCTGAGAGGGAAATGGGAAATCAAACAACGGTTATGTGATCTGCTGTTATATCCCAATCTACCATTTAGACATACAGAGAGAAGCACAGTCACAGGAACAAACAACCGGCTCAATAACATTGTTAGCCTGTTCTATGGCGATTTACCACCTGGGTGCAGCTTCTTTTAGCCCAGTAATGTTTTTTACAGAGTAGAACTTTCCTTTAGTAAATCAGTCTAATCCCGCTCTCGGCCAGTTGATACCTTGTGCCAGCAAGCCATACTCTTTCTAGTTATGGTCTTCAAACAAAAATAATCTCCAGGTGCCAGTTTATAACAAGAGAAAGTGGATTGATGGACACAATTTACCTGACATACGGCTAGATTTAGAGTTTTGTCAGTAAAGACCCGCGTAGCTAACGCAGCTTTTTTCCCTACCGCTGCTTCCAAACAACGCTGGTATTTACAGTTGTCTGAATGGTTGCGTTAGGCTCCAAAAAGGGAGCGTTAAGCCGAATTTACCGCCACTTCAACCCTCAATACCAGCGTTGCTTACGGTAGCGGTAAGATGGCAAAACGTGCACGATTCCCCCATAGGAAACAATGGGGCAGTTTGGGCTGAAAAAAACCCTAACACCTGCAAAAAAGCAGCGTTCAGCTCCTAACGCAGCCCCATTGTTTCCTATGGGGAAACACTCTCTAAGTCTTCACCTCACACCCTAACATGTACCCCAAGTCTAAACACCCCTAACATTACACTTAGTAACTCCTAATCTGCCACCCCCGCTATCGCTGACACCTGCATTATACTATTAACCCCTAATCTGCCGCTCCGGACACCGCCGCAACCTACATTATACCTATGTACCCCTAATCTGCTGCCCCTAACATCGCCGACACCTACATAATATTTATTAACCCCCCCCCTCCTGAGTCGCTGCCACCTAACTTCAAGTATTAACCCCTAATCTGCCGACCGGACCTCGCCGCTACTATGATAAATGTATTAATCCATAAAGCTAAGTCTAACCCTAACACCCCCCTAAGTTAAATATAATTTTAATCTAACAAAATAAATTAACTCTTATTAACTAAAGTATTCCTATTTAAAACTAAATACTTACCTGTAAAATAAACCCTAATATAGCTACAATATAACGAATAATTATATTGTAGCTTTTTTAGGATTTATATTTATTTTACAGGCAACTTTGTATTTATTTTAACTAGGTACAATAGCTATTAAATAGTTATTAACTATTTAATAGCTACCTAGTTAAAATAATTACAAAATTACCTGTAAAATAAATCCTAACCTAAGTTACAATTAAACCTAACACTACACTATCAATAAATTAATTAAATAAGTTACCTACAATTACATACAATTAAATAAACTAAACTAAATTACAAAAATTAAAAAAAGATTACAAAAGTATTAGGCTAATTACACCTACTCTAAGCCCCCTAATAAAATAAAAAAGCCCCCCCAAATAATAAAGGTCCCTACCCTATTCCAAATTAAAAAGTAATCAGCTCTTTTACCAGCCCTTAAAAGGGCTTTTTGCGGGGCATGCCCCAAAGTAATCAGCTCTTTTGCCTGTAAAAAAAATACAACCCCCCCAACATTAAAACCCACCACCCACATACCCCTACTCTAACCCAAACCCCCCTTAAATAAACCTAACACTACCCCCCTGAAGATCTCCCTACCTTGAGTCGTCTTCACCCAGCCGGGCCAAAGTCTTCATCCGATGGGGCAGAAGAGCACATCCAGACCGGCAGAAGTCTTCATCCTATCCGGGCAGAAGAGGACATCCGAACCGGCAGACATCTTCATCCAAGCGGCATCTTCTATC
The DNA here is from genome assembly GCF_027579735.1 of Bombina bombina. NCBI lineage: Eukaryota > Metazoa > Chordata > Amphibia > Anura > Bombinatoridae > Bombina > Bombina bombina. The sequence goes on along the minus strand of NC_069503.1, from coordinate 930,709,071 downwards.
TTCATCCATCTGGAGCGGAGTGGAGCCATCTTCTTCCCAGCCGACGCGGATCCATCCTCTTCAACCGACGCCTACTCGCAGAATGAAGGTTCCTTTAAATGACATCATCCAAGATGTCGTCCCTCTAATTCCTGTTGGCTGATAGGATTCAATCAGCCACTCAGATTCAAGTTCAATCCGATTGGCTGATCCAATCAGCCAATCAGATTGAGCTTGCATTCTATTGGCTGATCGGAACAGCCAATAGAATGCGAGCTCAATCAGATTTTTCCTACCTTAATTCCGATTGGCTGATAGAATCCTATCAGCCAATCGGAATTTGAGGGACGCCATCTTGGATGACGTCATTTAAAGGAACCTTCATTCGGCGAGTAGGCGTCGGTTGAAGAGGATGGATCCTCGTCGGCTGGGAAGAAGATGGCTCCGCTCCGGATGGATGAAGATAGAAGATGTCTGCCGGTCCGGATGTCCTCTTCTGCCCGGATAGGATGAAGACTTCTGCCGGTCTGGATGTCCTCTTCTGCCCCATCGGATGAAGACTTCGGCCCGGCTGGGTGAAGACGACTCAAGGTAGGGAGATCTTCAGGGGGGTAGTGTTAGGTTTATTTAAGGGGGTTTGGGTTAGAGTAGGGGTATGTGGGTGGTGGGTTTTAATGTTGGGGGGGTTGTATTTTTTTTTTCAGGCAAAAGAGCTGATTACTTTGGGGCATGCCCCGCAAAAAGCCCTTTTAAGAGCTGGTAAAAGAGCTGATTACTTTTTAATTTAGAATAGGGTAGGGACCTTTATTATTTTGTTGAAAATGGGAGGTGGGTGGGCGGCCATCGATGGCTTCTTAGTCAGAGAGGGGGGCGGGATCGGGGGCGGGATCGCCGGGGGCGCGCGCGCATGCACTGGGGACGGCGGGAGGGCGCGTGCACGGGGAGGGAGCGGGTGGGAACCGCTTACACTACAGAAACTATTTTGATATTATTGTAAAAAATAATAAAAAACAAAACTAATGGAAATCATCTAAGGGATCTGGGAGGGGGTGGGGGATTGATCTGGGGGGGGGGGGGGAGAGCTACACTACAGAAAAAACTAAAATAAATTGTAAAAAATTTTTTTATATGCAAACTGGGTACTGGCAGACAGCTGCCAGTACCCAAGATGGCCCCCAATAAGGCAGTGGGGGGGGAGGGGGAGTAGAGAGCTGTTTTGGGGGGGGATCAGAGAGGTTGGGGGCTAAGGGGGGATCCTACACAGCAGTATATGTAAATATGCTTAAAAAAAAAGTAAAAAAAAAAAACCCTTTTATTTTAGTACTGGCAGACTTTCTGCCACTACTTAAGATGGCGGGGACAATTGTGGGGTGGGGGAGGGAAGAGAGCTCTATGGGAGGGATCAGGGGGTCTGATGTGTCAGGTGGGAAGCTGATCTCTACACTAAAGCTAAAATTAACCCTGCAAGCTCCCTACAAGCTACCTAATTAACCCCTTCACTGCTGGGCATAATTCACGTTTTGTGCGCAGTGGCATTTAGCGGCCTTTTAATTACCAAAAAGCAACACCAAAGCCATATATGTCTGCTATTTCTGAACAAAGGGGATCCCAGAGAATCATTTACAACCATTTGTACCATAATTGCACAAGTTGTTTCTAAATAATTTCAGTGAGAAACCTAAAGTTTGTGAAAAAGTTGACTATTTTTTTTAATTTAATCGTATTTGGCGGTGAAATGGTGGCCTGAAATATACCAAAATGGGCCTAGATCAATACTTGGGGTTGTCTACTACACTACACTAAAGCTTAAATTAACCCTACAAGTTCCCTAATTAACCCCTGCACTGCTGAGCATAATACACTTGTGGTGTGCAGCAGCATTTAGCGGACTTCTAATTACTTAAAAACAACGCCAAAGCGATATATGTCTGCTATTTCTGAACAAAGGGGATCCCAGAGAAGCATTTACAACCATTTGTGCCATAATTGCACAAAATGTTTGTTAATGATTTCAGTGAGAAACCTAAAATTTGGAAAAATTTTACTTTTTTTTTTTATTTGATCGCATTTGGCGGTGAAATGGTGGCATGAAATATACCAAAATGGGCCTAGATCAATACTTTGGGATGTCTTCTAAAAATATATATATACATGTCAAGGGATATTCAGGGATTCCTGAAAGATATCAGTGTTCCAATGTAACTAGCGCTAATTTTGAAAAAAAGTGGTTTGGAAATAGCAAAGTGCTACTTATATTTATGGCCCTATAACTTGCAAAAAAAGCAAAGAACATGTAAACATTGGGTATTTATAAACTCTGGACAAAATTTAGAAACTATTTAGCATGGGTGTTTTTTGGTGGTTGTAGATGTGTAACAGATTTTGGGGGTCAAAGTTAGAAAAAGTGTGTTTTTTTCCATTTTTTCCTCATATTTTATAAATTTTTTTATAGTAAATTATAAGATATGATGAAAATAATGGTATCTTTAGAAAGTCCATTTAATGGCGAAAAAAATGGTATATAATATGTGTGGGTACAGTAAATGAGTAAGAGGGAAATTACAGCTAAACACAAAGACCGCAAAAATGTAAAAATAGCCTTGGTCCCAAACGGACAGAAAATGGAAAAGTGCTGTGGTCATTAAGGGGTTAAGATAAAACTAACAGAAATTACACACATGGGAAAATAAAATGAAAATTAGGTTACAGGTGTGTGTTTACTTTGAGGAGTCACTAAATCCTCAGACCATCTGGAATTTTTTTTCATTTGACATAATATTTTGCTCATGTAATAATCCCAGTCCTGGATAAAATAGAATTAATGAAAGCCAAAAGTCAACTGTGTCCCTCCCCAGGATGCATAGTCTGTATTAAACAAAAGCTGCCCAGGCTGATTGGTACAGAAGGCTTAGAGCTAGCCTTGCCTTATACACTGTGCTAACTGCCGAGTCACTTGCATCCATGAGTCTACTTGAATGACTGTGTCCTCTTTCATTCCCTGAATCTGATTCAATTATTTTACCCATCTCTCAATTGTTTTGGGAACCAGTTGCACAGTTAGTGAAATATGCCCACTCGCTTATTCACTTTGCTACCTGTTATGTGCTATATCATCCTATATCAGCTTGTTTTTGTTCATTTGACTGTTCTTTGCTGAGGGAGACCAGAAAGCGGAGAATATTTTGATGCCGCCTAAACTGGGCACCTGCCAGTAGCCTGACATACATGATGTGCCCATTTCAACAAGTGTTGATCCACTCAAAATAGTGTGTGACACAATTTTTGGGTCTGACCCAGATATTAAGAACCTTTGAGCTAGTATTACAGCAAAGAGGTAAGTAAATACAACTGTATCTGTCTAGGTTATTTTACCCCTCTGTTTTAGGCGATTCGTTTTTTGTTTGTTTCTGTCTTATTATATATATATGCAGTGTTCTCCACAGGGCATGTTTAATGGGCACACCACTGGACTGATTCTACTGACCACCCAGCTAAAATGATCTAATCCTTTTTTTGTTTGTTCGTAATGTTTGTTGCACAGATTATCTTTAAACCAATGCACATTGAATCATGCAACTTGTGCTTTGGATAGTTTAAGTAAAGTTGTTTTAATATTTCAAAGTATTGCGCTCCCCCCACCCTGCTACTTTATAATATAAACTGGCTTGCAAAATACTCTGTGGAGAGCACTGATATGTGTGTGTATGTGTAAGTGTATATGTTGCAGGTAAAGTCAGATATTGGGTAATCCTAGGATTATACACACACACATATTTTACCACAGAGGTTTGCAGTGTCATACAAGCAACACATCACTTTTCAAAAACAAATTTGCAAGGTTAGAAGCTGTATGTGCAGTCAAAAGGTTGAGTGGGTGGTAGGCGGTTGTCATTAGGACACAATCTAAAAACACAAATGTTTTGTAGGAGCACACTATCTCACTTAAAGGGACAGTCTACATTAAAATCGTTATTGTTTAAAAAGATAGATAAAGCCTTTACTACCCACCCATTCCCCAGCTTTGCACAATCAACATTGATATATCAATATACTTTATAACTTTTTAACCTCTAAATTTCTGTTGTGATTTAATTTCTAAGCCACTACAGATAGCCTTTTATCACATGCTTTTTTATTTGCTTTTCACAAAAGGAGACTACTAGTTCATGTGGGCCATATATATATAACATTGTGCTCAGGCCTGAGGAGTTATTTAAGATTTAGCTTTACACAGTACTAAATTTATTACAGTACTAAATGCAAGTTAATAGATAATAAATAAAAAGTCATGTGATCAGGGGTCTGCCAGAAGAGGCTTAGATACAATGTTATCACAGAGGTAAACGTATACAGGTAGTCCTCAGTTTACGCCAGGGTTAGGTTCCAGAAGGAATGGTTGTAAATCGAAACCGTTGTAAATTGAAACCCAGTTTATAATGTAAGTCAATGGGAAGGGAGGGAGATAGGTTCCAGGCCCCTCTCAAAATTGTCATAAGTAACACCTAATACATTAATTTTAATGCTTTGAAATGAAGACTTTAAATGCTAAACAGCATTATAAACCTAATAAAATAATTACACAACACAGACTTCACTTGCATTTTTCTGCAAACAGTTCTTTCTATGCATTCCAATCTGGACAGGACGATATTGTTCCTTTGAAATCTGCTCAATAGCTCAGGTCTGGTTAAACTGATTAATTTCAGCTTGCTTGGCTTTGCTGCAACACAAGCGGACAGCTCCACTTACTGGCTATTTTAATAAATGCACTGCTTCTCAATGCTTTTCAATAGCAGTCACATGACTGGAAAAAAAGGTTGTTATTCTGAAACGGTGTAAATTGAACCGTTGTAAAATGAGGGCCACCTGTATTAATATAAATGTGTTGGTTATTCAAAACTGGGGAATGGGTAATAAAGGGATAATCTATCTTTTAAAACAATAACCAATTATATTGTAGACTGTCCCTTTAAGAACCAGTTTTAGATCTTCATTTTTTTATCAGAATTAAAAATGTCTCATCTTCAATTGCTTTGTACAGTCACCACTCCCATCAACTGTAGAAAAAGGGAGATCATCTTCTAGCACACAGACTGGTTGCAGGAATCAAATGTTTTTATTTTAATATTTTTAATATGTTGTTCTGGTAAATAAGAGATGCATCTGGAGTCTGACTTTTTTTGGTGAAAAACAATTAAGATGGAACCTCTCATCTGTCATTTCTTGTTTCTGTAAATCTCAAGGATATTAACGTTCATATTCCAGTTAACAGTCATGCAGAGTATCTCCAGTTTGCAGTCGGAATGCAGCATTACCAGTTTGTCGCGCTTACGTTTTTCTGTACCCTAAGGACCCTCACAGAGGTACTTGTACTACAGTTCAGAAGGAGGGAATAGTAATACATTACTATCTGTTTGTAGTTCTTTTTTTTTTTTTTAGTGGCAATTCATATCGGATCTGGAATTTTCAGACAAATGGGTATACACTCACATACAAAAATTCAAACTATCTATTTTTGGTGCAGTCTTGAAAAAAAATATATATAGAATATATATATATATATATAGGAATATAGAAAAGGTAGTTTCATTGTATTAAAAAAGCACTTAGCAGTTGGTTATACATAATAGAAATCATTGCAATATTTATTATTTATCATTTTACCTTTATTTTTTCCTTTGTGTAGCATCCATTATTTCCTGTCACAGCCCCACAAGGGGCCTGTAGTCACTACACGAAGACATGCATAGCTTGATGACATAAAGCTTCTAGAGTGACTTGAGCTGGCTTACTGTTCAGTGAATGCTTGAGAAACAAAGTCAGGTTTTTTGGCCATTGTCAAAAGAGGCAGAATGCAACTTAAAAGGACAGTTTACCCCAAAATGTTCTCCCCTTTGCTTTGTTCCCTATGATCCATTTTACCTGCTTGAGTGTATTAATTTGTTTACAAATAGCTCCAGTACCCTTATTTCGGCATTTAAAATAGCTGATTAAAGCCTGTGGTATCCCTACCTATACTGACAGTTTTGACAAACTGTGTAAACATAGCCAGTAGAAGAAATTACACTCCCAGTGGGTATAACATAGTTAAGTAATAAAATGTTATTTTTCCATTGTTTTCTCTAAGTATTGGTCTTTGGTTTACATACATATATAAGATAAAGAAGCATGTATGTGTACGCAAACGATCAAATAAAGAGATCTGATTTTACCTACAAGCTCAACACATTTTAATTGGTTGTGGTTTCAAAGCACAAAACCAGCTATTTCATATACACAAATAAACCTGAAAATGCAATTTTGCATACGTTTTTCACTCTGCAGTTTGAATTACAAGTAATTGGAAATACATTATTGAAAAAACAATTTTAAAGTATAAAGTCCTTTTAAATTCTAAGCATGCCCACTCCCTTATTTCACTATAGGCAGTGTCTACCCTAAGAAGTGCTCATTTTGAAAGAAAACATTTAAATTGCTTGGGGGGGGGGGTTAAAAAAAAAACTGTTTCTTTTTATGTTTACTATATATTTTTACTAAAGCAGCACTGTTTATTCTGTTATGGCAAAGTTTCAGAATGTGGTTGATTCAGACTTAAAGGGACAGTTAACACCAAAATTGTTATTGTTTAAAAAGATAGAGAACGCCTTTACATAAGTGTATAAAACACGCTCTATACCTAAACTCTAAGTAATTAGTACACAACAGTATAGCAAACCAAACAGATTATTGTTGGAGCATGTAACGCTATTGTAGCTTATAATGTTGCAAAGTTCCTTAAGCTGTGACTTAGTTGCCAAGATGGGAAGTGAAGCACTTAGTGTATCAACACGCTCCACAAGCCAAAGAATCAAAGGCCAACTTTTCCCACAGATTTGTAGCTATAAATCCGGCGTTTGGATAACTTATCCCTTTATAAAGTACCTTCACGGTTGCCAATTGATGGTCAAAACCGTTCCATTGCAGGTTTCCAGCGACCGAAAATTGCTCCCATAAATGCACGGAGTGCTGCTCACCATATACTGCAATTTGAAAGTCGGGATGGTCCGGAGAATAGCCTTTGAAGCCTGGATCCAATCACTGATTTACAGGTCAACAAACATTATGTGTTTCGCCCCTCCCCCTTCCTGGGCTGGCACTGGGGCTTCGTCAGATCATACAGAATATAGTTATATCTCTGTGTATATGTTTGTGTGGGTTACATACAGAAAATGCTTGGTTCAAGTAACTGCTTGACTGCTTTGCCACCAAATATTAACAACATTTGTTTCATTTGACAATTTATACAAGTTTATAACTAGTTGTTTATGAAAAACTTGTGTTAGTGCCAGTTCTTGCTTAAATATGGGGGGGGGGGGACTGGCTGCATCACTTTTGATGGAAGCGTAAAACTTTTTTAACTTTCTGTTAAATGACAAGCTCCTAGGTAAGTCAGTACATTCCCTTTTACAAGTTCATCTTGTAAGGAGCATAGTGAAGGAATCTGTGTTTACATTTCTAATTTAATTTCAATTAAAGGGACAGTAAAGATCAAAATGAAACTTTCATGATTCTGATAGAACATGCAAATTTAAACATATTTCCAGTTTACTTCTATTGTCTAATTTGATTAATTCTCTTGGTATCCTTTGTTGACAAGCATACCTAGATAGGTTGATAAGCTGCTATGCACTACTGGGAGATAGTTGCTTATTGGCAGCTGCACATATATGCCTCTTTTCATTGGGTCACCTGATGTGTTCAGTTAGTTCCCAGTAGTGCGTTGGTATTCCTTTAATAAAAATTTCAAGAGACCTAATTTGATAATAGAAGTGAATTGAAAGTTTAAAGGGACACACAAGTCAAAATTAAACTTAAATGATTCAGATAGATTGAATATGCAATTTAAAACAACTTTCCAATTTACTTCAATTAACAAAATGTGTGCAGTCTTTTTATATTTACACATTTTGAGTCACCAGCTCTTACTGAGCATGTGCAAGAATTCACAGAATATACGTATATGCATTTGTGATTGGCTGATGGCTATCACATGGTACAGGAGGAGTGAAAATAGACATAACTGAAATTTGTCATAAAGAATTATTCTACTCATTTTAAGTTCAGGCAAAGTGCTATTACATTGTCTTTTAATCATACGTTGGTTTATTATGCAAATCTACTGTATTTACTGGTCCTTTAAAGGGACATTAAACACTTTAAGACGGTAATATAAAATGATAAATCGTATATATTAAAGAAAACTCTGCAATATACTTTCATTGTTTATTTTGTCCCCTTTCCTGTAATTCCATTGTGAAATTATGAGCATTTCAGTTCCTGTTAGAAATATATTCCACACAGCCATTGGCTGCACACTCTAGTGACCTTTTTAAAACTGTCCCTAATTGGCTACAGCAGAGAATGTAACCTAAGTTACAACATGGCAGCTCCCATTGTTTTATAGACACTAAAACTTTACACTTATTTTGTCAATATTTAAACAAATAATGAAATTTTAAAAAATACATTTACATGTTATTCTCAGACTAATCTTGTCTTTGAAGACGACATTCTATCTAGTATTTATTTTGTGTTTAATATGTCCCTTAAATGAATGAGAAAAGGAGGAGTCTTCTCTAGTAAAAAACTGACCTACATTTTTAAACAATGTTATTCTGGGTATGTAATTCATATTGAAGCTATGTGAATTCAGTGAGTCTTCGTGTTCTATAATGTCTAGCACTGAAACAAGAAATCATGCATTAAGTTATTAGCTGCCTCTTATTCATGATTCAGATAGAGCAGGCAATTTTAAACAACTTTCCAATTTACTTCCATTAAAAAAAAATGTGCACAGTCTTTTTATATTGACACTTTTTGAGTCACCAGCTCCTACTGAGCATGTGCAAGAATTCACAAAACATACGTATATGCATTTGTGATTGGCTGATGGATGCCACATGATACAGTGGGAGTGGAAATAGGCAGAACTATGAAATTTGCCAGAAAAAAAATCTACTACTCAATTGAAGTTCAGACGTAGTGCTATTGCATTTTTTCCCCCATGCATTTGTTGATTATGGAAATATACTGTATTTACTGGTCCTTTAAGCTTCCAAACATTTTCTTTCATGATTAAGGTAGAGAATACAATTTTAAACAACATTCCAATTTACTTCTATTACCTAATTTGCTTCATTCTTTAGATATACTTTAATGAAGAAATAGCAATGCACACGGTGAACCAATCACAGGAGGCATCTATGTGCAGCTACCAATCAGCAGCTACTAAGCATATCTAGATATGCTTTTCAGCAAAGAATATCAAGAGAATGAAGCAAAATAGATAATAGAAGTAAATTAGAAAGTTGTTTATAATTGTATGCTCTTTCTAAATCATGAAAGAAAAAATTTGGGTTTCATGTCCCTTTAAGTGACGAAACTTCTACATACCTAAAATGTGCTCAATGAATGTTGATTTGTGATTTTGCAGTGAAGTGTTTGGATGTTTAAAAAAGTGTTAATTTCGGACATGTCATGAATTAATATTAAGAATAAAAGCCTGCATTCAGACCTGTTAGGAAGGTTCATAGTGAATTAGTTGTAGTGTGACCATATTGCTGCTTTAAAAAGGGATACATATGAAAAATACATATGTCAGTCAGGGCTGTTTAAAGAAATGTTTTGTGTAAGAACCCTGACATATGTATTTTTCATATGTGTCCCTTTTTATATTGGCAATATGGTCACCCTTATTAGTTGGCGCCCATTTTTTACTTTCACTTTTATCTTTTGATTTTTTGTTGGTTTGTGAAGTACTGTGATAGACCACTTATTTTTCAATTTTGACAACTGGAAGAACACAAGCCTAGCCCTGTTCCTAAGTCCAAAACAATGGATAGTTTGCTAACATAATGACCGTGACTGGCTTTAATCTACTCCAGTAAGTTGTAGTTGGCTCCTCCAAATAAAGTAAAGTGGTGTGTGGAGTTTGTATTTTTAAAAACATTTGCAGCAAACAAGGTTTTACTGCATACAAAACATTTTCTAATGCACCCTGTGTTCATTTATTGTAAGACTACAGACAAATCTTGTAATTCACAGTTTTAACTGTACCTTTAAGTGTCTTGTAAACCAACGTGAGTCCTTGATCTACTGTGATACTTTCCATTTAGTTGCCATTGTGAAATTATGTTATAAACAATCCTGCTTTTTCCCTTCCTAACAAGATGCACAACTGTTATGTTTGATACAAATTAAATGCTAAATGGGAAAAATAAACTCAGCACTTAAAAAAGTACATTTGTTTTCAATAGAATGTCCCTTTCTATGAACATTTTACTATGTGTTTTATCCCTGTATCACTAACTGGTGTGCTCCTGTTCTGCTCCAGATAAGGATATATCTAGTGAGCCACAGATAGCAAACTTGGCTACTCTTGTATATTGTTATTCAGTAGGACAGCTGTTGGCTGATCTGGGAAATGCAGACTTAGTCAAAATGTTCTCTTTATATTTCAGTAGAAGTAAAAATGATCTCTGCTTTCTAAGTGCACAGGCTTCCTTATTTCTACCCTAATCCAGTATGCTCAGTGCTGTGCAATTCCTTCCCAGTCTGCACACTTGCAAGTATTACAAGTAGTGCTGGTTGTGAAATGTCCTTTTTGAAGATCCATGTATGCAATAAATCACTGGGTAAAAGAGCAGATTGATTGCAGCCAGATTCCGACTGTGGCACTGGGCATAATCCGTGCGGTGTAGTTCCTTAGCAGCTTGTGATTTTTATCCTGCTTGAATACCTGAAATCATACAACACATTCACACAAATTGATTTCTTGCATGTTGTTTGCTTTTGGACAAAAATAAAGACGGCTTGAAATGTATTATAAATCTTTTAGCCAACCAATAATAGGATCCAAAGATTGAGAGAAATAATGGGCAAGATTTACCATGATTGCAGATGGACAGGTTTGCAAGTATAGAACCTGTTTGTCTGTAATTGCCAATTACAATACTGGATCACATGGGGAAATTTAAAATTGCATAAGAACTTTCTTGTGCAATGCCGCTCTCTGCTATAGTAGAGCTTGTCAATTACCCTGAACGAGTGGCTGCAGGCTCGCTCAGGTTCCACCACACAAAACTCATGGACCTCACTTTGTGCACAGGATAACAGTCATGTTGGGAAAGGAAAAGTAAAGAGGGGTAGCACAGCTACAGGTTCAACCAACCATGTTGGCAACTTCCTCCGTGTCACTGCAACAACCATACAGGGCAGCGTACAACAAAGGAACAGTTTGTCGTGTCAAGTAGCGAGGTACAAGCCAGGTAGTAGGGCTGAGCAAGCCAACAGCAATAGCAACAAAAAAGTAAGGATTAGGCAGTACATCATCCAAAAATAAAAGTTCAAACTTTATTCCATTTCTAAAAATACATACACTCAAACACAGAAGGAGAGGGTGTGTCCCTACGCGTTTCGTGCCATGCGGCACTTAGTCATAGGATAACAAGTGAATAGCAATAAAGCACTTATATACTGAGCGCCTCCAATCACACTTCCGAATAACGGTAGTCATGGAGATGGATCAGCATGCAGGTTGTATGGCAAATTAGAAGGTTAAAACAAGCAAATTAAAACAGAACTGTCAAATTGAAAATTCAGAAAATTCTAAAAAATGAGTTAGTGTCAAATCTATCAGGTTATAATGCTAACAAAAGGAGTTACAGCTGAATAAAAGAATGTTAGCCCTCAGCAAGGTGAGAAAGAAATACATCAACAGTATGAATTGTACACAGTACGTTATACATAAAAACACTCTAGAGATTAAATAATGCATATATATATATATATATATATATATATATATATATATAAAATAAAATGCACAGTATAATATGTTAAAAATACAATATTTAAGTGAACACCAATTTATGGAAAGTGGCCAATTTCTTCCAGTTGTAAATAATCCCAGAAAAAAAATACAGAAAATAAGTAAAATAATCCCACTGGGATTATACTGTAATTAAACTACAATTAGAAGAGGAAAGAAACCATCACAAGTTCATTAGTTCCAAAACCCACCAAGAAGAGCATCAACATAATATTAATTATAATGACATAAAGACCATTATGAATCGAGATGCATTAAAACTGGCAAGTATATAAAGAAAACAAAGATTATAGGAGAAAGGAAAGTGCCAATTCCAATTCAAGGTGTCTGGATATTAAAACAAAAGAAGAAGAAGAGAAAGGAAGAAGACATGGGCCAGCACTCAGTGACATAGCCATATAATAACAGAATTTATGTTTACCTGATAAATTACTTTCTCCAACGGTGTGTCCGGTCCACGGCGTCATCCTTACTTGTGGGATATTCTCCTCCCCAACAGGAAATGGCAAAGAGCCCAGCAAAGCTGGTCACATGATCCCTCCTAGGCTCCGCCTACCCCAGTCATTCGACCGACGTTAAGGAGGAATATTTGCATAGGAGAAACCATATGGTACCGTGGTGACTGTAGTTAAAGAAAATAAATTATCAGACCTGATTAAAAAAACCAGGGCGGGCCGTGGACCGGACACACCGTTGGAGAAAGTAATTTATCAGGTAAACATAAATTCTGTTTTCTCCAACATAGGTGTGTCCGGTCCACGGCGTCATCCTTACTTGTGGGAACCAATACCAAAGCTTTAGGACACGGATGAAGGGAGGGAGCAAATCAGGTCACCTAAATGGAAGGCACCACGGCTTGCAAAACCTTTCTCCCAAAAATAGCCTCAGAAGAAGCAAAAGTATCAAACTTGTAAAATTTGGTAAAAGTGTGCAGTGAAGACCAAGTCGCTGCCCTACATATCTGATCAACAGAAGCCTCGTTCTTGAAGGCCCATGTGGAAGCCACAGCCCTAGTGGAATGAGCCGTGATTCTTTCGGGAGGCTGCCGTCCGGCAGTCTCGTAAGCCAATCTGATGATGCTTTTAATCCAAAAAGAGAGAGAGGTAGAAGTTGCTTTTTGACCTCTCCTTTTACCGGAATAAACAACAAACAAGGAAGATGTTTGTCTAAAATCCTTTGTAGCATCTAAATAGAATTTTAGAGCGCGAACAACATCCAAATTGTGCAACAAACGTTCCTTCTTTGAAACTGGTTTCGGACACAGAGAAGGTACGATAATCTCCTGGTTAATGTTTTTGTTAGAAACAACTTTTGGAAGAAAACCAGGTTTAGTACGTAAAACCACCTTATCTGCATGGAACACCAGATAAGGAAGAGAACACTGCAGAGCAGATAATTCTGAAACTCTTCTAGCAGAAGAAATTGCAACTAAAAACAAAACTTTCCAAGATAATAACTTAATATCAACGGAATGTAAGGGTTCAAACGGAACCCCCTGAAGAACTGAAAGAACTAAGTTGAGACTCCAAGGAGGAGTCAAAGGTTTGTAAACAGGCTTAATTCTAACCAGAGCCTGAACAAAGGCTTGAACATCTGGCACAGCTGCCAGCTTTTTGTGAAGTAACACAGACAAGGCAGAAATCTGTCCCTTCAGGGAACTAGCAGATAATCCTTTTTCCAATCCTTCTTGAAGGAAGGATAGAATCTTAGGAATCTTAACCTTGTCCCAAGGGAATCCTTTAGATTCACACCAACAGATATATTTTTTCCAAATTTTGTGGTAAATCTTTCTAGTTACAGGCTTTCTGGCCTGAACAAGAGTATCGATAACAGAATCTGAGAACCCTCGCTTCGATAAGATCAAGCGTTCAATCTCCAAGCAGTCAGCTGGAGTGAAACCAGATTCGGATGTTCGAACGGACCCTGAACAAGAAGGTCTCGTCTCAAAGGTAGCTTCCAAGGTGGAGCCGATGACATATTCACCAGATCTGCATACCAAGTCCTGCGTGGCCACGCAGGAGCTATCAAGATCACCGACGCCCTCTCCTGATTGATCCTGGCTACCAGCCTGGGGATGAGAGGAAACGGCGGGAACACATAAGCTAGTTTGAAGGTCCAAGGTGCTACTAGTGCATCCACTAGAGCCGCCTTGGGATCCCTGGATCTGGACCCGTAGCAAGGAACTTTGAAGTTCTGACGAGAGGCCATCAGATCCATGTCTGGAATGCCCCACAGCTGAGTGACTTGGGCAAAGATTTCCGGATGGAGTTCCCACTCCCCCGGATGCAATGTCTGACGACTCAGAAAATCCGCTTCCCAATTTTCCACTCCTGGGATGTGGATAGCAGACAGGTGGCAGGAGTGAGACTCCGCCCATAGAATGATTTTGGTCACTTCTTCCATCGCTAGGGAACTCCTTGTTCCCCCCTGATGGTTGATGTACGCAACAGTTGTCATGTTGTCTGATTGAAACCGTATGAACTTGGCCCTCGCTAGCTGAGGCCAAGCCTTGAGAGCATTGAATATCGCTCTCAGTTCCAGAATATTTATCGGTAGAAGAGATTCTTCCCGAGACCAAAGACCCTGAGCTTTCAGGGATCCCCAGACCGCGCCCCAGCCCATCAGACTGGCGTCGGTCGTGACGATGACCCACTCCGGTCTGCGGAATGTCATCCCTTGTGACAGGTTGTCCAGGGACAGCCACCAACGGAGTGAGTCTCTGGTCCTCTGATTTACTTGTATCTTCGGAGACAAGTCTGTATAGTCCCCATTCCACTGACTGAGCATGCACAGTTGTAATGGTCTTAGATGAATGCGCGCAAAAGGAACTATGTCCATTGCCGCTACCATCATACCGATCACTTCCATGCACTGCGCTATGGAAGGAAGAGGAACGGAATGAAGTATCCGACAAGAGTCTAGAAGTTTTGTTTTTCTGGCCTCTGTCAGAAAAATCCTCATTTCTAAGGAGTCTATTATTGTTCCCAAGAAGGGAACCCTTGTTGACGGAGATAGAGAACTCTTTTCCACGTTCACTTACCATCCGTGAGATCTGAGAAAGGCCAGGACAATGTCCGTGTGAGCCTTTGCTTGAGGAAGGGACGACGCTTGAATCAGAATGTCGTCCAAGTAAGGTACTACAGCAATGCCCCTTGGTCTTAGCACAGCTAGAAGGGACCCTAGTACCTTTGTGAAAATCCTTGGAGCAGTGGCTAATCCGAAAGGAAGCGCCACGAACTGGTAATGCTTGTCCAGGAATGCGAACCTTAGGAACCGATGATGTTCCTTGTGGATAGGAGTATGTAGATACGCATCCTTTAAATCCACTGTGGTCATGAATTGACCTTCCTGGATGGAAGGAAGAATAGTTCGAATGGTTTCCATCTTGAACGATGGAACCTTGAGAAACTTGTTTAAGATCTTGAGATCTAAGATTGGTCTGAACGTTCCCTCTTTTTTGGGAACTATGAACAGATTGGAGTAGAACCCCATCCCTTGTTCTCTTAATGGAACAGGATGAATCACTCCCATTTTTAACAGGTCTTCTACACAATGTAAGAATGCCTGTCTTTTTACGTGGTCTGAAGACAACTGAGACCTGTGGAACCTCCCCCTTGGGGGAAGCCCCTTGAATTCCAGAAGATAACCTTGGGAGACTATTTCTAGCGCCCAAGGATCCAGAACATCTCTTGCCCAAGCCTGAGCGAAGAGAGAGAGTCTGCCCCCCACCAGATCCGGTCCCGGATCGGGGGCCAACATTTCATGCTGTCTTGGTAGCAGTGGCAGGTTTCTTGGACTGCTTTCCCTTGTTCCAGCCTTGCATTGGTCTCCAAGCTGGCTTGGCTTGAGAAGTATTACCCTCTTGCTTAGAGGACGTAGCACTTTGGGCTGGTCCATTTCTACGAAAGGGACGAAAATTAGGTTTATTTTTTGCCTTGAAAGGCCGATCCTGAGGAAGGGCGTGGCCCTTACCCCCAGTGATATCAGAGATAATCTCTTTCAAGTCAGGGCCAAACAGCGTTTTCCCCTTGAAAGGAATGTTAAGTAGCTTGTTCTTGGAAGACGCATCAGCTGACCAAGATTTCAACCAAAGCGCTCTGCGCGCCACAATAGCAAACCCAGAATTCTTAGCCGCTAACCTAGCCAATTGCAAAGTGGCGTCTAGGGTGAAAGAATTAGCCAATTTGAGAGCATTGATTCTGTCCATAATCTCCTCATAAGGAGGAGAATCACTATCGACCGCCTTTATCAGCTCATCGAACCAGAAACATGCGGCTGTAGCTACAGGGACAATGCATGAAATTGGTTGTAGAAGGTAACCCTGCTGAACAAACATCTTTTTAAGTAAACCTTCTAATTTTTTATCCATAGGATCTTTGAAAGCACAACTATCCTCTATGGGTATAGTGGTGCGTTTGTTTAAAGTGGAAACCGCTCCCTCGACCTTGGGGACTGTCTGCCATAAGTCCTTTCTGGGGTCGACCATAGGAAACAATTTTTTAAATATGGGGGGAGGGACGAAAGGAATACCGGGCCTTTCCCATTCTTTATTAACAATGTCCGCCACCCGCTTGGGTATAGGAAAAGCTTCTGGGAGCCCCGGGACCTCTAGGAACTTGTCCATTTTACATAGTTTCTCTGGGATGACCAACTTGTCACAATCATCCAGAGTGGATAATACCTCCTTAAGCAGAATGCGGAGATGTTCCAACTTAAATTTAAACGTAATCACATCAGGTTCAGCTTGTTGAGAAATGTTCCCTGAATCAGTAATTTCTCCCTCAGACAAAACCTCCCTGGCCCCATCAGACTGGGTTAGGGGCCCTTCAGAACCATTATTATCAGCGTCGTCATGCTCTTCAGTATCTAAAACAGAGCAGTCGCGCTTACGCTGATAAGTGTTCATTTTGGCTAAAATGTTTTTGACAGAATTATCCATTACAGCCGTTAAATGTTGCATAGTAAGGAGTATTGGCGCGCTAGATGTACTAGGGGCCTCCTGAGTGGGCAAGACTCGTGTAGACGAAGGAGGGAATGATGCAGTACCATGCTTACTCCCCTCACTTGAGGAATCATCTTGGGCATCATTGTCATTGTCACATAAATCACATTTATTTAAATGAATGGGAATTCTGGCTTCCCCACATTCAGAACACAGTCTATCTGGTAGTTCAGACATGTTAAACAGGCATAAACTTGATAACAAAGTACAAAAAACGTTTTAAAATAAAACCGTTACTGTCACTTTAAATTTTAAACTGAACACACTTTATTACTGCAATTGCGAAAAAACATGAAGGAATTGTTCAAAATTCACCAAATTTTCACCACAGTGTCTTAAAGCCTTAAAAGTATTGCACACCAAATTTGGAAGCTTTAACCCTTAAAATAACGGAACCGGAGCCGTTTTTAACTTTAACCCCTTTACAGTCCCTGGTATCTGCTTTGCTGAGACCCAACCAAGCCCAAAGGGGAATACGATACCAAATGACGCCTTCAGAAAGTCTTTTCTAAGTATCAGAGCTCCTCTCACATGCGACTGCATGTCATGCCTCTCAAAAACAAGTGCGCAACACCGGCGCGAAAATGAGGCTCTGCCTATGATTTGGGAAAGCCCCTAAAGAATAAGGTGTCTAAAACAGTGCCTGCCGATATTATTATATCAAAATACCCAGAATAAATGATTCCTCAAGGCTAAATATGTGTTAATAATGAATCGATTTAGCCCAGAAAAAGTCTACAGTCTTAATAAGCCCTTGTGAAGCCCTTATTTACGATCTTAATAAACATGGCTTACCGGATCCCATAGGGAAAATGACAGCTTCCAGCATTACATCGTCTTGTTAGAATGTGTCATACCTCAAGCAGCAAGAGACTGCTCACTGTTCCCCCAACTGAAGTTAATTGCTCTCAACAGTCCTGTGTGGAACAGCCATGGATTTTAGTGACGGTTGCTAAAATCATTTTCCTCATACAAACAGAAATCTTCATCTCTTTTCTGTTTCTGAGTAAATAGTACATACCAGCACTATTTCAAAATAACAAACTCTTGATTGAATAATAAAAACTACAGTTAAACACTAAAAAACTCTAAGCCATCTCCGTGGAGATGTTGCCTGTACAACGGCAAAGAGAATGACTGGGGTAGGCGGAGCCTAGGAGGGATCATGTGACCAGCTTTGCTGGGCTCTTTGCCATTTCCTGTTGGGGAGGAGAATATCCCACAAGTAAGGATGACGCCGTGGACCGGACACACCTATGTTGGAGAAATATATATATATATAAATCAGCAAAGTAAGGGAGTCACTCACAGGGTCTTGTAGTGAAGAACAAAGTCTTTATTGACGTTTCGGGGTTACCCCCGTTTTCAAAATAGGCCTTTTTTGAAAACGGGGGCAACCCCGAAACGTCAATAAAGACTTTGTTCTTCACTACAAGACCCAGTGAGTGACTCCCTTACTTTGCTGATTTGTATTACACTTGGAGTGCACCCGGGGCACCACGGGCCAGTTTTGGGCCTTTACAATTTACCAGGAGTGCTTCTACCTTCCTCCTTTGTTATATATATATATATATATATATATATATATATATATATATATATATATATATATATTGATTGGAGTAGCCATGTTAGTCCAGAAATGTAGATATCAAAATAACAAGAGTATTGCATTGAGCAATGATACTTTTTTATTGGACTAACTATACATTTATAAGATGACAAGCTTTCGGAAGAGTGTCTTCCTTTTTCAAGTCTGAAGCAATACTCTAACAGAAGTAAATAACAGAAGAAAATTTGAAAGTTGTTTAAAATTGTATGTTCTATCTGAATCACAAAAGAAAAAAAAATGGGTGTTATGTCCTTTTAACCTTTCAAGCTACCTGATTAACCCCTTCAGTGCTGGGAATAATGAAAGTGTGGTGCGCAGCTGCAATTAGTGGCATTCTAATTACCAAAAAGCAATGGCAAAGCCATATATGTATACTATTTCTCAGCAAAGGGGATCCCAGAGAAGCATTTACAACCATGTGTGCCATGATTGTAAAAGCGGCATGTAAATAATTTCAGTGAGAAAATGTACGATTTTTTTTTTATTTGGTCGCCTTTGGCGGTGAAGTGGTGGCATGAAATATAACAAAATGGGCCTAGATCAATACCTTGGGTTGTCCACTTAAAAAATATATATATTTTTTACAGCTAAAGCAAACAAGACAAAAATTAATTGCAAGGTTTTATTTTAATTTCTAAAGGGAATTCAATTTTGAGTTTACTTTCTTTTTGGATGTGAAGCACTTAAAAGACTAAATATACAGTCATGGTAAAAGCATCGTTGCTTCTGATACATTAAGTAAAATTACCTTTAAAATATACTGTATGGTAGTGTGTTTGGTGTCACTGCTTCTTTAAAAGTAAAACAAACTGCAGGAGCCCATGTTACTTCTGCATAATAACTACTTGGATAAGCCCAAATTATCTCACAAAATAAAAAAAAATGTTTAAGTGTCCAAGTATTAATGGTAGCTTTCAAAAACTCTTGTTACATATTATTTTGAGTTGCTCAGGTTGTGGTAAAGCACAGAGTATGAGACTTCTAGTTGTCTTTTTTTTTTAAAATTAAAACACACTTTAATCTTTTTGACAGCCATGGGAGGTCAGACATGAACCTGCACAGATTATTTCAATAGCTATAAGGTCTTTAGGTGATGATAAATGTCCATTTTATGCTATAGAGGTAAATGTATCAGCACACGTGCATGCAGTATCTAATTTCAGGGACTGTCCTCTTGTGACAGCTCTGCTTGCTAATTGGAGCCGTGGTGTATGCACCTGGTGTCTTCCATCCACTGAGACAAGTCTTTCCCATGACAGCAGGCTCGGGGGGAGGACTTGCCACCAATTTACAGTTTTGGTTCCATTATCCAAATGTGTAGCTGATATAATGTGTCATCACTCCTCCTGTCATCTCCACCCGTATGATTGATGAATGCTTCCTCCCCACCTCCAATGAAAGCTTTGTTTGTCTCATCAAAGAGCTCAGGGATGTGCTCTACCTGTTTGATAATGGCTACTAATGCATTGTCTCCAGCTGCAAGCTTAGGGCAACATAGAACTCATTTTTGTACATGCAAATTAAACACTCCATTGGGAAAAAGTCTGCATACAAAATAAATATTTTAAAGGAATTTAATACGTCAAATTTACATCGTTTTGCAACCCTGAGACATACCCCTTGAAAAGAATATTGTGTTCTGTTTCTTATCTCCCTGAAATATTATACAATCTCTCGGACCATTTAAGGACAAATGTTATATAGCTTAACACAGTTATTAACCCCTTACTTTGTACAGTGTAGCAGGGTTAAGCATTTAAAGGGACAGTTAACCCCCAAAATGTATTGTTTAAAAGATAGATAATCTCTTTATTACCCATTCCCCAGTTTTGCACGGCCAACATGGTTATATTAATATACTTTTAACCTCTGTAATTACCTTGTATCTAAGCCACTTTTGATAGCCCCCTGATCACATGGCTAATTATTATCTATTGACTTGCATTTTAGCCAATTTGTGCTGTGTCCTGCACAACTCCACGGGAGAGAGCACAATGATATCTATATGACCCACATGAATTAGTCTCTTGACGTGAAAAGCAAAAAAAAGGCATGTGATAAGAGGCGGTCTGTAGTGGCTTAGAAACAGGCAGAAATTTAGAGGTTTAATGTTATAAAGTATATTAATCTAACAATGTTGGTTGTGCAAAGCTGGGGAATGGGTAGTAAAGGCATTATCTATCTTTTTAAACAAAAACATTTTGGTGTCGACTGACCCTTTTTAAATCTGGATTATGTAAAATCCCCAAATTTTTTAAGTAAAATTAGAGTAAAGAAGCAAAAGAAATAATGTAATAGTTGTCCCTTTAAAATTTCAGTTACTCATTTGATGGTTACTTGAGAATCATCCAAAATAAAACATCAAATGTTAAAATCTATATGTAATCGATGCAAATATATACATTTGTTGCATTCTCATTTTTTGGAAATGTGTAAAGTTCAAAAGTACTTTTCAGAATAGAATATAGTTCCAAACCATTTTCCCATCAGCTGCCATTTTCTGAGGAGGATTCAGCAAGTTGGCTGGAGCTCTGTTTGCTGTCACAAACACTAGCATCAGCTCCATAGCTAGAAGTATGAATGACCAGAATACTTGATTGAGGCCACATATGGCCCCCAATTGCTTTAAAAGGCTGGGGTATACCTTGTAACCTGTATACTGACCTACAGCAAAACCGTCTATATCTGTTGTACGTTTGGACAAGAAAGGAAAGTGGAGAGGAAGTGTATTCTGTAGGGTAAAATAGAGGATGTGTGTGTTTTCCTCTTGAAAAATATAGGACTTTGTTTTAGAGGAGACGGTTGGGCCACTTGCAGCTCCTTTTGCAACCAGTCGACCACCTTCTGCACCACTCTTAGTGCTTTTAATGGCACCGAGCCCTTGTTTTCTGCTGACAAAAGTTGTTTAGATTTCACAGAAACATTCTAAACAAATAAAAGGCTACCTCTGTTCTACATTTCGCTTGTCCTGTGTTTGTCATTGAGCTCTGGGGACAAAACAGATATTAAAGGGGCAGTAAAGTCAGAATTTAACTTTTATGATTCAGATAGAATATAGTTTTTAAACAATTTTCCAATTTGCTTGTGTTATCAAGTTGTCTTTGTTTCCTTTTGTTGAAAAGCACACCTAGGTAGACTTTGTGGTACCAATGCACTACTGGGAGCTAGCTGGTGATTGGTAGCTGCACAAATATGCCTCTTGTCATTGGCTCACCTGTTGTGTTCAGCTAGCTGCCAGAAGTGCATTGCTGCACCTTCAACAGAAGATACAGAGGAAACCAAGCTAATTTGATAGCAGAAGTAAATTGGAAATTGTTTAAAACTGCATGCTTAAAGTCTCTAATGATAATGCAAAGTTTAGTAATTTTGGACAAATGTTTTTTTGGGATATTCATAAATGATAAAAAAAATCTATCCTTAGATGATAAAAGTTAGAAAATACACTTCAAGGCACATAAAACTCAAAATTTAAATACACATTGTAAGAATATATAAGTTCCCATAACACACACATTATGAAAAGTAACATTTTCCAATGCACAGGTACTACAAATTAATGTAGGACTGCAAATAACTATTATTTTCATAATTAATCGGGCGATTGTTTTTTTTTTATTAATCGACTAATTGGATAAAAAAAAATGTTTTATGTATATATATATATATATATATATATATATATATATATATATATATATATATATATATATATATTTATTTAACATAAAATCCAAGCTAATTTTCCTTCAGCAGAGAAGAGACCCAAAAATGATGTTGAGGTGCTTGAGATGCATAAGTAGGGTTTTGCCAATTTCACAAAGGTGGGATATTTAACTTTGTTAAAGGGACCTGAAACCCATTTTTTTTTCTTTCATGGTTTAAAAAGGTCATACAATTTTAAACAATTTTCTATTTTTCATCTATTATCTAATTTGCTTCATTCTCTTGCTTTGCTTTGCTGAAAATAATATCTAGATAGGCTCAGTAGCTGCCGATTGGTGGCTGTACATAGATGCCTCGTGTGATTGGCTCACCCATGTGCCTTGCTATTTCTTCAACAAAGGATATCTAAAGAATGAAACAAATTAAATAATGGAAGTAAATTGGAGTGTTGTTTAAAATTGTATTCTCTACCTGAATCATAAAAGAAACATTTTGTGTTTAGTGTCTCTTTAACTCCACACCAATGCAAGGGGCCTCTTAACAAAGTAAGCCTGGACTTAATTCTAACATAAAAATATCTTGAATATCTATATGCAATGGTAAATAACCAGCTGTAAGGTTAGGTGAAAAATATCTAGTCCACTCTTAAAATAAGATTTATACTTAGAGGTTGAATTTGGTACATATCACAATTTATTAAAAGTCAAAAACGCTAAGGACTATATATCTATAACAGGAGAAAGTCTTACACATTTATCTATACAGTACAAAAAAATCAGTAATAGCAAGCGATCTGCTAATAATTGTGCAAACAGGTAATAGTGCACATCAATTCAAATAACAACTCCCATCAATCTAGGGCTAGGTGTAAATAACAAGCTCGTCACTATATCATGCAAAGCATAGTCCCAAATCACCTATTTTAGTATAAACAATCCAAATAACGACTCCTTTTTCTGGGTTGCACATAAGCCAGGAGAAGTTTTAACCTTTTAATGCCGTCATGCCGTTCTATTCCGTCATAATTGCACTGGACTTTAAAGCCGTTATGATGGAATAGAACATCATAGCTAACGGCTGTCCTGAAGCCTTTTGTGCTTCCAGGATTTGATCGCGGTCTGGAGGGCGTTCCTAGGGTTGTAGGGACGCCCCCCAGACGCGATACAATAATTGAAATCTCGCGATCGTGTGATTTCAATTTGTCTACATCGGAACAGTTATTCCGATGTAGACACTTTAACCCTGTCGCGAAAGGGTTAAACTTTAATAAAACGTATACTGTCCGGAAAAAAGTGAAAAGTAAACGTCTGTAGACATCATTTAGGCTAAGGGCATAACCATAAAACACAATACTATGTGCAGGAGCTCATCGGAGTGAAGCAGCTGGTGTTGTGCACAGACCAACTAATTGCAAACCAACTAATCGATTATGAGATTAGTTGACAACTATTTTCATAATCGACTATATTTATTAGTTGTTTCAGCTCTAAAATAATGATTCTACTAAAAGTTATGTTGTTTTCCATAAGAGCTTTTGCAGTTCACATAGCATATGTACATATTCCCTGAGCTCACTTATTCAAGTACCACATCTGCTTAGAGAGTTGGCAGTAGCATGTATTTTTTTGGATGCAAACTGAATCATCACTGATGCAACATATGCTTTTCTGAACAGGTGCACAGGGTATATTTGCATACTCTGCATACACGCACAAAGCTATGGGCCCCATACTTGGGGCGAGTGAGGCAGTATTTGCCACCCGTAGTTGTTGTTGCTCATAAACGTCCATGTGCACCCCAGCCCTCTCCTTCCCCACAAATAATTGAGCAGGAGCAATGCTTGTCAATCAGTTATCAGTCTAAGAAGTTTTAAAGGGACAGTCTACTTGAAATGTTTTATTGTTTAAAAAGATACCTTGTATGTAAGCCTCTTCAGATTGCCCCCTTATCTCAATGCTTTTTACACAGGAGTGAGCGCAATTTGATCTATATAACACACATGAACAAGTACTGTCTGGCTGTAAAAAGCTAATAGAAAGCATTGCAATAAGAGATGGCCTGCAGGGGTTTAGAAGCAGGCTGTGATTTAGAGGTTATAAAGTATATTAATATAACGTTGGTTGTGCAAAGCTGCTGCCTCTGAGGCGGAGAGGTTAGGAGGTAGTGGTCTTAAAGGGCCATTATACACTCATTTTTTCTTTGCATAAATGTTTTGTAGATGATCTATCTATAAAGCCCATAAAGTTTTTTGTTTTTTTTAAATGTATAATTTTTCTTATTTTTAAAGAACATTGCTCTGATTTTCAGACTCCTTACCAAGCCCCAAAGTTTTATTTGAATACCGTCAGCTACCTTCTCCAGCTTGCTCCTGTTTGTATAAAGGGTCTTTTCATATGCAAAAGAAGGGGGAGGGGGAGTGTCTTATTTCCCACTTGCAGTTGGCTTTCCAACTGCATTTTCAACAGAGCTAAACTGAAGGTTTCTAAGTAAGTTTTTAAACCATTTTATACTGGATTTTTATATCAGTATCTGTGCATCTTATTCTTTATAGTAGTGTCTATTACATGCAGTCATATGAAAATGAGTGTATACTGTCCCTTTAATTTGCTGTTTCAGGTTCTCATGAGTTCATAACGGCATCCAAAGCTTAATGAATGTAGCAGTATGTCTGATACAGTGATTACATTTACTAGAAGCAATGTTGTTTAAAAAATAAAATAAAAATATTTATATTCAAAATTGAAAAGCATTTAGTTTTAGTTTTATGTGTCTTTAATTAAAATATACAGTTTTTATTTTACAGTGCCTTGTTTATAGGTTTAGTTACCTGCTTGTATTCTAAAAGTATTTTATTCTTTTATTTTCTAATAGTTTTGTCCACTCCTAAAAGGAAATGATTAGTAAGTGCATGATGTTCAGGGAAGGGTAAGGTTACTGTGAAACTGTTAAACACACCCTCAGATTTAGATATTTTTCTGTAATAACCTAAACCTTTTATGTTGCATTTATGGGTGTTCATTATATGTGTGCACTCCACCCCTTATTCAGGTATTAGGTTACACCAATTTTTAAGCTAATAGTATAATTGTTTACACATTTAGAGGTGATCTGAATGAAACTTGGTTCCTTTTTATATGGCAGTATAATTTAGTGAGTCAGGTTCTGTGTGCATTGGTAACTGGTGTAAATATGTGAGTTATTTTATTAAGTATTTTATCAGTTATTACTTATAATTCAATCTCCATGCTATTATATATGCTACATGCTATTCTATGAATGTTTATTTTAAACGTTGTCTGGTTGTAACAGTGACTAAAAGTGTTTTTCAGATTTTGAACTATTACTTTTTTTCAAACTAAGTTCTCTTATTCTATTTTGTGTCTAATGGTTCCTTACAAATGGTTTCTGAGAAAAATGATGTAGCTGTACTGAGACTTTATTTGTTGTGTTAGTTATGTATTGGCCTTGAAATGAAAGTGTTTTTATAAGAATATCAATTTAAAGGTAAAGAATCTGTACACATTTTGAAAAACATTGTTCTTCCCTTTGTTTAAAGAGCTAAAGGAACTTCTGCCTGTGACAGTCTTTGTTATAGGACAGGCAAGTGGATCATCAGACGGAGTAAAAGGGATGGACGTATATATCTATCTAGGTGATAGACACCACAGTACTGCTGTGTGACATTGTTTTATAATACTTATCTCTGTGGGTATTTTTTTTAAGTTCTTGGAGATCTTAAGTTCCTTTTTTCAGAAAAAAATTATACGTTAAAAGTGCACAAATTTATAGTGAACAAACTCACTCCCCATTGTGTTTAATGTGCACTATGGAGTATCTTGCATTCCATTTCTTTAGTGTATCACTTTAGGTTTTGTAAAATTCTGTGCATAGCTTTATTCAGAACATTTCTGGTTGCTATGGTAACTTATAAACACACTGGTATGTATAATATCAATACTATTCAAGGATCTGTGTATTATCTATCTATATCAAGAAAATAGAAACCACACGACTGCTGTGTGTCATATTTTTTACATGTCCTTTGCTCTACCCATGATGAGACAAAAGATAAACAAAGGAAAAGATTGCCTTGCAAATTTAAAGGCTTATTAACCCTTTAACGCTGTAAGGACGTTTTATTTTGCCCGAATTTTGCTGGGGTTTAGCGCCGAAGGACGAAATACAACGTCCTAACCGCTTGGCTTTCCTGAAGCCACTGTCGCTTCCCTGATGGGATCACGGTCTGGAGGGTGTGCCTAGCATCATAGGGATGCCCCCCTGACGCGATTCCATCATTTAAATCTCGTGATCACGTGCACGATCGCGAGATTTCAATTTGTTTACATCTGAAAAGTTGTTCCGATGTAGACAAGTTAACCCCGTACATTAGAATTGCATAATTAAAAAATGCATAAATTTAAAAAAGAAATGCATTTCAAAGGTATTCCCATTTTCACTCCTCTCTATCATGTGATAGCCATAAGCCAATCACAAAATGCATATACTTATATACTGTGAATTCTTACACATGCTCACTATGAGCTGTTGCTTCAGAAATTGTGCATATGAAAAGATTGTGTACATTTTGTTATTGGGAAAGTTTTTTTTTTTTGTTTTTTTTTTTAATTGTATGCTCTAGCTAAATCATGAAAGTCTATTTTTGACTTTAGTGTTCTTTTTAAATGACATGAAAACCAAAATTACTTCTGTTATCTAATTTTCTTCATTTTATTGGCATCCTTTGTTTAAGACAGGGTGGAATACAAATCAATGATTTAAAAAAAAAATAATCAGAATTTCTTTTTTAATTCAGATTTTTTTTTAATTTTAATTGGATTTAAAATAAAATGCTTTTTGAGGAAAAATCTATCTAACGATAGTTTCTATTTAAAATACATTATAATTTAAAGGTTTTCATTTCCTGTCTTATTTGTTAAACAGGGTTAATTACCAATTATGTTAATATGTGTGTGTATATATGTATGTTAATCTTGCGAAACGCATCCTACATTATTATTTTATTTGTGTATTGCACATTTTAATAAATAACGTCCAAGTTTTTGCTTGGGAAGTGTTTTTACTCATACTGTTATCCTAGATGATGATTGATGATCACTGGGGGATTTCAGAAAATACTATTGGCTAAATTTAAATCCACTGGGGAGCTAGCTGGGGAGCTCTTGATGACCCAGACTGCCAGATTTGCTATTATCTTGTGAGTGACCTATATAAAGGGGGACCTATTGCTATAGGGCACTGATTTTAAAACCTGTCCTCAGACCTCCCTAACCGGACAGATTTTGAGGATATCTGAGCAGGTGAAATAATCAGCTGATAAGTAACCATGGTTATTGTACTTGCTCTCATCCATGGTAATCCTGAAAACCTGAGGACAGGTTTGAAAACAGGTGCTATAGGGGCTTGAACTCAATGTTATTATGCTATTGGAGCGCCTTTCTTTTCTTCTTTCTTCATAATCCAAAGGTTATTCTTCCTGAAATATAGATTTGTTTTCTTCAACTAGATACGACGAGTCCACGGATTCATCCTTACTTGTGGGATATTATCCTCCTGCTAACAGGAAGTGGAAAAGAGCACCACAGCAGAGCTGTATATATAGCTCCTCCCTTCTCTCCACCCCCAGTCATTCTCTTTGCCTATACTAGTAATAGGAAGAGGTAAAGTGAAAGGTGTTAAAATGATAGTTTTTATTTTCTTCAAGCAAGACTTTTTTATTTTAAATGGTACCGGTGAGTGCTATTTTTTTCTCAGGCAGCAGATGGAAGAAGATTTCTGCCTGGAGGTTGATGATCTTAGCAGTTGTCACTAAGATCCAGAGGAGTTCCCACAGAATGGCTGAGAAGTACTTGAGAAGCTTCAGTGTGGGGAACGTTTTTCATGGTACAAGCATTGAGGTATGTTCAGTCATTTATTTCCGGAGAGACTGTGATATTTCAGAACAGGCTGACATAGTTCCCATGCGGGAAGGGGTAAGCAGTAATCCTATATATATGAAGGGGTATTACTGGGACCTGTATATTATTGTGTATGGGCTAAATGCAGTAAAGGAATGGCAGCATGATTGACAACTTGACACTGGGGCAACATAACGTTTTTATGGCAGAAACGTTTTTATGTTCAATTGTACTAGAGGGTTTCAAATGGCTTATATGTTTATATGGGATACAAAATACCCACATGGCTAGTTCCTATACCGCTTTACAGTGGTTTTGTTAGGCAGAGAGACATCACATAGGATGGGCGGGGCCTAATTTTCGCACCTCAGATGCGCAGTTGATCTTCACACAAAGGCAGCAAACTTCAGCTCAGAACAAGACTGTTAAGATGAGGGCTAAACAAAATCATTTTCGTTCTTTTCGAAACTTTAAAGGTGGACCCTCTCCTTCCTCCTCAAAGCAGGAGGGGAATTTTGCACAATCCAAGTCAGTCTGGAGACCTAACCAGGCCTGGAAGAAAGGTAAACAAGTTAAGAAGCCCGCTGCTGCTACCAAGACAGCATGAAGGGGCAGCCCCCGATCCGGGACCGGATTTAGTAGGGGGCAGACTTTCTCTCTTCGCTCAGGCTTGGGCAAGGGATGTTCAGGATCCCTGGGCATTAGAAATTGTGACCCAGGGGTATCGACTAGAATTCAAGGATTTTCTCCCAAGAGGGAGATTTAATCTTTCAAGTTTGTCTGTAGACCAGACAAAAAGAGAGGCGTTCTTACGCTGTGTAAAAGACCTCTATACCATGGGTGTAATTTGTCGAGTTCCAAAACTAGAACAGGGACAGGGGTTTTACTCAAATCTGTTCGTGGTTCCCAAAAAAGAGGGAACCTTCAGACCGATTTTAGATCTCAAATGCCTAAACAAATTTCTCAGAATCCCATCGTTCAAGATGGAGACTATACGAACAATTTTACCAATGATCCAGGAGGGTCAATATATGACCACCGTGGACTTGAAGGATGCGTATCTTCACATTCCTATCCACAAGGATCATCATCAGTTTCTCAGGTTCGCCTTTCTGGACAAGACAAACACTATCAGTTTGTGGCCCTTCCTTTCGGGTTGGCCACAGCTCCCAGAATCTTCACAAAGGTGCTAGGGTCCCTTCTGGCGGTTCTAAGGCCACGGGGCACAGCAGTGGCGCCCTATCTGGATGATATTTTGATTCAGACGTCAACCTATCATCTAACCAAATCTCACACGGACATCGTGTTGGCTTTTCTAAGAACTCACAGTTGGAAAGTGAATATAGAAAAGAGTTCACTAGTTCCACTAACAAGAGTTCCATTCCTGGGAACTCTGATATACTCGGTAGGCATGAAAATATTTCTGATGGAGGTCAGAAAGTCAAAGATTCTAAATACTTGACGAGCGCTTCAGTCCCTTCCTCGGCCATCAGTGGCTCAGTGTATTGAAGTCATTGGATTAATGGTAGCGGCAATGGACATTATTCAGTTTGCACGCTTTCATCTCAGGCCACTGCAGCTGTGCATGCTCAGACAGTGGAATGGGGATTATGCGAATTTATCTCCTCAGATAAATAGAGACTCTCTTCTTTGGTGGTTGTCACAGGATCATCTGTCCCAGGGTCTGTGCTTCCGCAGACCAGCATGGGTTATAGTGATGATGGACGCCAGCCTCTTGGGCTGGGGTGCCGTCTGGAATTCCCTGAAGGCTCAGGGTGTTTGGACTCAGGAGGAGTCTCTTCTACCAATCAATATTCTGGAACTGAGAGCAATATTCAACGCGCTTCAGGGGTGGCCTCAGTTGGCTTTGGCCAAATTCATAAGATTCCAGTTGGACAATATCACGATGGTAGCATATATCAATCATCAGGGGGGAACAAAGAGTTCTCTAGCGATGATAGAGGTTTCAAAGATAATCAAATGGGCGGAGGCTCACTCTTGCCATCTATCGGCAATCTATATCCCAGGAGTAGAGAACTGGGAAGCGGATTTTCTAAGTCGTCAGACTTTTCATCCGGGGGAGTGGGAACTCCATCCGGAGGTGTTTGCATCATTGATTCGTCAATGAGGCACACCGGAATTGTATCTGATGGCATCTCGTCAAAATGCCAAATTTCCTTGTTACGGGTCCAGGTCAAGGGATCCTCAAGCTGTACTGATAGATGCTCTAGCAGTACCTTGGTCGTTCAACCTGGCTTATGTGTTTCCACCATTTCCTCTCTTGCCTTGTGTGATTGCAAGAATCAAACAGGAGAGAGCTTCAGTAATTCTAATAGCGCCTGCTTGGCCGCGCAGGACTTGGTTTGCGGATCTAGTGGACATGTCGTTTCTGCCACCGTGGAAACTGCCATTGAGACAGGACCTTCTCCTTCAAGGTCCGTTCCAACATCCCAATCTAAATTCTCTGCAGATGACTGCTTGGAGATTGAACGCTTAGTTTTATCTAAGCGGGGGTTCTCTGACTTGGTCATTGATACTTTGATTCAGGCTCGCAAGCCTGTCACGAGAAAGATTTACCATAAGATATGGCATAAATATCTTTATTGGTGCAAATCCAAGGGCTACTCATGAAGTAGGGTTAGGATTCCTAGGATTTTGGCCTTTCTCCAAGAAGGATTGGAGAAGGGATAATCAACTAGTTCCTTGAAAGGACAAATTTCTGCTTTATCAATTCTGCTACACAAGCATCTGGCGGATGTCCCAGACGTTCAGTCTTTTTGTCAGGCTTTAATTAGAATCAAGCCTGTATTTAAACCTATTGCTCCGCCATGGGGTTTGAATTTAGTTCTTAATGTTCTTCAAGGGGTTCCGTTTGAACCCATGCATTCCATAGATATTAAGCTTTTATCTTGGAAAGTTTTGTTTTTAGTTGCTATCTCTTCTGCTCAAAGAGTCTCTGAGCTTTCTGCGTTACAATGTGATTTGCCTTATCTTATATTCCATTCTGATAAGGTGGTTTTGCGTACTAAACCTGGATTCCTTCCTAAGGTTGTTTCAAATAAGAATATTAATCAGGAAATTGTTGTTCCTTCCTTGTGTCCTAATCCTTCTTCTAAGAAGGAGCGTCTGTTACATAACTTGGAAGTGGTTTGGGCCTTGAAGTTTTACTTACAAGCGACCAAGTATTTCCGTCAAACATCTTCTTTATTTGTTGTTTATTCTGGAAGACGTAGGGGTGAAAAAGCTACGGCTACCTCTCCTTCTTTTTGGCTGAAAAGCATAATCCGCCTGGCATACGAGACTGCTGGACAGCAGCCTCCTGAAAAGATTACGGCTCATTCTACTAGAGCTGTGGCTTCCACATGGGCTTTTAAAAACGATGCTTCTGTTGAACAGATTTGTAAGGCTGCGACTTGGTGCTCCCTTCATACTTTTTCCAAATTTGATACTTTTGCTTCTTCAGAGGCTATTTTTGGGAGAAAAGTTCTTCAAGCAGTGGTCCCTCCCGTTCATCCGTGTCCTGTTGCTTTGGTATTGTATCCCACAATTAAGGATGAATCCGTGGACTCATCATATCTAGTAGAAGAAAAGGAAATTCATGCTTACCTGATAAATTGATTTCTTCTACGATACGACGAGTCCACGGCCCTCCCTGTCATTTTAGACAGATTATATTTTTGTTTTTCAAAACTTCAGTCACCTCTGCACCTTTTAGCTTTTCTTTTCTCTTCCTATACCTTCGGTCGAATGACTGGGGGTGGAGAGAAGGGAGTAGCTATATATACAGCTCTGCTGTGGTGCTCTTTGCCACTTCCTGTTAGCAGGAGGATAATATCCCACAAGTAAGGATGAATCCGTGGACTCGTCGTATCGTAGAAGAAATCAATTTATCAGGTAAGCATAAATTTCCTTTTTAATTATATAGCAAGATGCTGTATATTCATGCCTGTAATTGGTTTCTTTTTTGGCAACTTAATTCCATTAATCCATTCTCAATGTCATTCTCTCCCAAAGGTTTTTTTCAGATTATTTTGGACATTTTTTCTATCTTGAAGATATTATCACATATTATTTGTTATGTAGTTCTATAAAACTGTCATGCCCCTTTTTCACAGCAACATGCAAAGTTGATAAATAGACCTTAAAGGGACATAATCATGAAAGATAACTTTTGGGTTTCAGATAGAGCATACAATTTTCAGATTTACTTGTATTATCAGATTTGCTTCATTCTCTTGAAATCATTTGTTGAAGGAGAGGGATGCTCTACTGGGACCTAGCTGAACATTGAATGAGACTGTGACAAGCAGCTAGCTCATAGTAGTGAAATGCGTCTGCGCCTACCTATGCAGGCTTTTCAACAATGGATAGCAAGAGAACAAAGCAAATTAGATAAGAGAAGTCAATTGGAAAATTGTTACAAACTGCATGTTCTTTCTGAATCATGAAAGTTTAATATTGACTTTTCTGTCCCTTTAATGCCATTGCTCCCCTGCAAATCTATGTACACAGAATCAACCCATACTAAGTTTCAAGAAGCTCACTGAATAGAATATTGTTTGGAGGGGAATAGATCTGCACAAGAAGTGTGAGGAGAGAGGGGCAAGCAGTAAAAATGTAAAATGTTATTGTTTTAGTTAAATTAAACTATTTCAACTGTTATTATTAATGTAATAATTCTTTTTCTCCTTCCAATAAAGTTATCAAATATGAATGATTAACCAATTAAACTGGAGATAGTTTACCTCCAAATATTTTTTTTTTCATTTCAATTATCTATCTATGCATATCTAATGGTATATAACCAAATCAGTAATGGTCTGATTTAACTGGAAAACGTATTCTAAAAATGAAAACCATGATTTAAATTGGTCTTACTGACTAGTGATTTAGATCAAATCCACCCTGGTTTAAGAAGCAGCAATGCACTACTGGGAGCTAGCTGAACTTATTAGGTGAGACATGAGACTTAATTGTGTAGCCCCCCAATCAGCAACTCATTAGCTATCTAGGTATACTTTTCAACAAAGTATACCAAGAGAACAAAACCTAATTAGATAATAGAAGTACATTGGAAAGTTGTTTATAATCAAATGCTCTAAATCATGAAAGAAAAAAAATAAAGGTTTCTTGTCCCTTTTTAAAGGGACAGTCTACATTAAAATTGTTATTGTTTAAAAGATAGATAATGCCTTTACTAACCATTCCCCAGCTTTGCACAAACAACATTGTTATTTTATTAATATACTTTATAACATTTAAACCTCTACATGTCTGCCTGTTTCAAATGCTCTATTGACAGCCTCTTAATCACATGCTTTTGTATTTGCTTTTCACGACAGGAGACTGCTAGTTCATGTGGGCCATATAGATAACAATGTGTTCACGCCCGGGAAGTTAAGACAATACTAAATGCAAGTCAATAGATAATAAATACAAAGTTATGTGATCAAGGGGCAGTCAGAAGATGCTTAGATACAAGGTAATCACAGAGGTAAAAAGTGTATTAATATAACTGTGTTGGTTGTGCAAAACTGGGGACTGGGTAATAAAGGAATTATCTATCTTTTAAAACAATAACAATTCTATTGTAGACTGTCCATTTTAAGGTTTACACTTTTAAGAAACTGAGCTACTACAATACTGGTTGGGGGCTGCCTGACATCTCTCTAGAACTGACACTTGTCACAGGAGAATTGCCTGTTTTTTCCAAGGCCTGGGCTTTTTTTGGGGGATAGCGTCAGATTATGCTGCAACAGAGTTTACATCCATTTAGGGCCCAGGTTATCTAAGAATCACTGTGTGCTAAGGGAGCGCCATAGCATAGGGCAGAGAGGCACCCGTCACGGGCCGGTGCTTTGGGGTGCCCAATGTCAGGGTTCAGTGTTTACGGTATCAGGATGTGTAATATGTAGTGTTATTCTTTATATAGATATCACTGAATGTTGGGACAGGTGTGGGGCATACAGAGGGAGGGGAAAAAGGGGCTGAGATGAGGGGCCCCACAAATTTGTCTTGCCCAGGGCCCTGGAAATGCTAAGGGTCGCCCTGGTGTAAGGCAAACTGCAAGGCTTTGATTGTTCTCTGTTAAGCCTCTCAGAAATTATTTTGCTTTAAATATTTTATTAAAGTCCTTTATCACTTAGTAAAATTTGATTCAAATAACTGAATGAAAAATAACAGGAAGAAAGGGATACAGTTTGTGATTGCATTTTAACTGTATTATGGTGAAAAGATTAGATTAGGATTTCGTCTAATTGTGGGTGTATTGATGACTGCGTGCAGTGTAGCGTTAGCAGATGGATTTTACTATATGATGACTGGATTATAAAGTCAGGATGCAGTCACTATGACTATGAATGCTTGCTCACCCTTCAATTCAAATGTTACTATTGGTGTAGCATTAAAGGGACACTAAACCCACAATTTCTTTTTCTTTCATGATTCAGATAGAGCATGCAATTTTAAGCAACTTTCTAATTTATTCCTATTATCAGTTTTTGTTCGTTCTCTTGCTATCTTTATTTGAAAAGCAGGAATCTATGCTTAGGAGACAGCTCATTTTTGGTTAAGCACCTGGGTAGCGCTTGCTGATGGTGGCTAAAAGGTTACTGAAAAGAGCTAATGTAGCAGTTTTTTGTTGATCCTTAAAGGCACAGTAAACTCCTTGATATTTTTAAATAAACTATTAGGTTATGTGTAATTAAACAAAAATCAACATACTTTTAATTATTTAGTCCCATTTTCATGTAATTTAGCATCTGAAAATTGAGTATTTTCTAATAACTTTAAAAGGCACCCTGCTACATATTCTCTAATTTGGTTTTAGCTGATAACTACTGCAAAACAATGTACTTTAATACTAACATTAGGACAGTGACTAGCCTTGTAGTTTGCAGCCTCAAGCGCAGATTGGCTCCTCCAAATAAGGCAAAAGGTGGGTGGAGTTTTGCTATTGATAAACAATTGCAGTAAAAAGGATCATAATTTGATTTAAAAATGTAAATACTTGGCTGATATGTTTTTTTTATTTTTTAAATAAAACACCATTGTCTTGTGATTTACAAGATGTTTACCGTCCCATAAGGTTGTCATATTGCCGCTTTAAAAGGGGACACATGAAAAATACATGTTTGGGTTCTTATAATGGAACATTATACAAAACATTTCTTAAAACAGCCCCTGACATATGTATTTATTTTGTTTCCTCCCTTAAAGCGGCAATATGGCTACCTTACACATGCAGCCCATAGATGATTAAAGGGACATTGTACACTAGATTTTTCTTTGCATAAATGTTTTGTAGATGATCCATTTAAATAGCCCATACAGGGTTTTTTTTTTTTTTTTAAATGTATAGCTTTGCTTATTTTTAAATAACATTGTGCTGGTTTTCAGACTCCTAACCAAGCCCCAAAGTTTTAGAAGTAGACTGTTGCCTGCTCCTGTTTGTGTAAAGGGTCTTATCATATGCAGGGGTCTGCTCTTTTTGCTTCCCAACCCTTTTCAATATGTGTCCCAGCCTAAACTTTTAAACAGTGATAAACTGGGAGCTTCTAGGTTTTTTTAAAAAGGTTTTATACTGGATTTTTAGATCAGTATCTGTGCATATTATTCTTTATAGTAGTGCCTATTGCATGCAGTTATATGAAAATTGGTGTATACTGTCGCTTTAACCCATGTGAATCCAACAATCATCCGCTTATAACTGCCAACTTTGATACCTTAATTGTGAAATAATAATACATATAAGGTATAGATGATGCATCATCAATACACATAGAACTGAAATGCAAGCAAATAAAGAGTTTTTAGCAGGAATTTGCATGAACAGATGATTGCACGTCTAGCTGGTTTGACCTCTAGGTTTCCACCTTATATGGTGTGACAGTAGGTAGTGCTTGTCATCTTTCTCTGGTAATGTAAATGAGGAATTTGTTTTTGCCTTCACTTGTATCTGACATGGCAGCCTAGAACTCAAAATAAAAACATGTATGTATGTGTATAAAAAAAATATATATATATATATATATATATATATATATATATATACACACATACACAGGGAGTGCAGAATTATTAGGCAAGTTGTATTTTTGAGGATTAATTTTATTATTTAACAACAACCATGTTCTCAATGAACCCAAAAAACTCATTAATATCAAAGCTGAATAGTTTTGGAAGTAGTTTTTAGTTTGTTTTTAGTTATAGCTATTTTAGGGGGATATCTGTGTGTGCAGGTGACTATTACTGTGCATAATTATTAGGCAACTTAACAAATATATACCCATTTCAATTATTTATTTTTACCAGTGAAACCAATATAACATCTCAACATTCACAAATATACATTTCTGACATTCAAAAACAAAACAAAAACAAATCAGTGACCAATATAGCCACCTTTCTTTGCAAGGACACTCAAAAGCCTGCCATCCATGGATTCTGTCAGTGTTTTGATCTGTTCACCATCAACATTGCGTGCAGCAGCAACCACAGCCTCCCAGACACTGTTCAGAGAGGTGTACTGTTTTCCCTCCTTGTAAATCTCACATTTGATGATGTACCACAGGCTCTCAATGGGGTTCAG